>NC_081407.1:488752712-489055212 GCF_030272615.1 Cryptomeria japonica | reverse complement strand
TAAATATTAACTCATCATTTATCTTCAACCTCCAAATTTAATGAATATTGTGTACGTACACATATTTCATAACCATCTCCTATATTCTCTCCAACACCCCCTACATCTTAGAAAGGACTTGAGTCCACTTGTCCTATCATGCCTAAATCTTCTCCAACCATCCCTAGGTTCTGTCAATCAGCAACCCAGTCAAGGTGAGATGAGTGATACTTGTCTTCTCCTTCGCCCTTTCTCTCAACCTTCACTTTTTCTCACAACCATCCAAATCTGTAGATCTGATCAGGACTGTTGATCTAAGACACATCATCTAATCCTCTCAAAGTCTATAAAATCAAGAGCTTCAGTTGAGAGAGAGTTAGACTTCAAGAAATCAAGAGACTTCAAGAGACTTCAAGAGACTTCAAGTGCATTTTCAAGCTAATCATATGCATCCGTGAGTTTCAATCTTGAAGCAAATAGCGAATAGTAATAGCACAAGCAAATAGTAATAACATAATCATTTTAGCATAATTATGTAGTATTGCATATCATAGTATCAGTTAACTACAAGTTATCAGTCCATTTTTCATATGCCATCTTGGAAGCCATTAGTGCATTGTCTGAGAGCACACCATCTGCAACCAGGAATAGTGGAGTTAGGACACAATGAGACATAAACCATGAAGGTAATATTAGTATTTTATTTCATATGTATTTCATGTAGTTTCATTGGTTGAGTTTGGATTTCTTGTAGTATTTCCATTTGTATTTTGTGAAACTAACTTATTGCAGGTAACATTCTGAGGATGAAATTCAAGTTGACAAATTTGGGCGCCCACCGTGGGGCTCATGGACCTCGCATATACCTTTAAAAATCTCAATTAACACATTTGTAATGCAGATTCATGCATGTGTGAATTCTGATAGCGCTTTTGTTCTGTAGGTTAGTGCATTTTCATTCTAGGTTAGCGCATTTGCACCATAGGTTAGCGCATAAGCATTTTAGGTTAGTTCTTTTGTCTTAAATTCTGCGCATTTGCATCATAGGTTCGCACATTTATGTCCTAGGTTAGCACATTTGTGAAAGAAATCATGCTTTTGTATCCATAGAGCAGCACTTTTGTAGTCTAGGTTAGCGCTTTTGACCTACAGGTTAGCACTTTTGAGCAAGAAGATAGCACATATGTTAGATTAGCGCTTCTATTTACAAACTAACAAAAATTTCTTGCAGGTTCGAATGTCCAAGAAATCAAAATTTTCAGACTACTAACAAGCATGTGCAGGATGGTATTTAAGGCAAATTTTATGCATTTCATCATCTAGTTAATTAAAAGCCTTATTTTGGGAAGTAACATATAATATCTTATTCATTTAGTTTAACTAAAAGGATGAATTGACAGCATGCAACTTGCATTTTTAGTAACTTCTCTAAAATAGTTGCACATAGACTTTAAAAAAAAAAAAAGGCTAAAATAAACACCATGCTTGTTGGAGCAACATCTCCAAATAGGACTTAGCCAACAATTGCTTTGAAAGGATTAAAAAGAACACTTATATTCTGTGTCTCGAAAGTGGTAGGTATATGCTCTCCCCTTAACTGGGTGACCAAAAAGCCAAACCCACTCTTTTATGCTTTCTTTACTTTCAAGCAATTAAATCCTTTAGAGGGCCTGCCTTCTCGAGATTCCTTGAGGGGGCTAGTGAGAGGGGAATGACCTAAAGTGGAAATGGGCTAATACTGAGTCCTTCCAATCCACTATAAATAAATTGTGTTTATGATGAAAGTCCCAAATAACATGTGCTGATAAGTTCATACCGACACTATGTTTCCCCATAAACCCTATGGAGCATAACCTCTATAGGCTAGAAACCTTCTGTATTTATAGAGCTGAAAGTTTTGCATGTATGGCCACATACTCAGAAGCCTTTACTAAAAACCACTTGTACTAGTTGCCAAAATATTTCTAGTTGTTGGCGTAGGAGCTCGGACCTCTAAAGGAGCTCACATACATACGGTTCCTAGTAGAGATGTAAAGTTTTCCATGGGGAATTTTCATGGAAATTGGTTCTTGGCTGCCCCAAAGAAGTGAGTGGAAATTGGGGTCAAGCATCTAAATATCCACTTTGAATAGCATAGCCTCGAGGGAAACCCCACGTGAGATTCAACAACTATTGTCTCAGCCTACCATAGAATTTGTACTTGCTTGTGCATTTTGTTTATTAAACATTGTGTCTTCTATGTCTGTAACATGTTCCAAATGGTCAAAAAATTGAAGAAAATTATCATCTACATGTGAGCGAAAATCCAACAAATTGCTGAAAAAGTTTGATCAAAAGAGTAATACAAAAGCTTTCCAATACTTGAAGCACTAGATCAAAACCAGAGTGTCAAAACATCAGTATCAAAATAATTCTCGAAGTAGGTTTGTCTCTAAACCATCATGTATTTTTTAAACTAGCTCAACAAACTAGGGCACTAATCCCACAGGTTATTCCCAAGAAGTTCCATAAACATCAACATTCAAAAAGCTATTGATTCAAACATCTTAAGTGCAAAAAAAAATCAACATCCATTGTCAAGTCTCTCATCAGGATAATCAAATCCTCTATCAGAAGCTTGATCAATCTATACTAGGTTCATAATCTTGGATATATCTTTCCTATTTTGAACGTAGGTTATATCAAAATCAAAATTGCACCAAAATTGGAATCAAACAAACTTGTAAATTATCAAATGCTTATATGACTTTTAAGTATCACCTTAAGAAAAGAAAACCCAGTTATAAAGCTACTCAGAAAAGGATAAGATTCCTGTATATCAATCGCAAGATCTTATTGAAACATAGGACATTCCTACACCGTTTTCGTCACTGCTTACGTGGCTGTGGTACAAAATTTGATGGTGAAATTTTGCAAAGACATGATTTTCAACAAAGAGATGCTTTATCCCAAGGAACAAACAATAGTGGTAAAATCAACAAGGCATATCTTCCTAAACCAATAATCACCTATTGACTTTGTCCTTTGGAAATTTCAAAAACTTGGAAATAATCATATGCTAGTTTGGACTAGAGCCCAACATGAACAACTTAGAAAACAACAACAAATAGAGGAAGAATATAATCCTGTATTCAAAACTTTTGGATTTATCGCTGTTGACGAAGAAGCAGTCAATAGCACCATTAGAGACCTTGAGCAAGATTTCAAATTTGATAGGCTAATGAAAAAATTGTTGGCAAAGCAAAAAGAGAAATATCTCTTGATGTTGGCAAAATCTAGAGCTAAACTACCACAAGACTTTAACATAGAAAGCTTGAAACAAGATGCGGAGGCAAGTAACACCCAAAAATAGATGAGCCAAATAATGAACATGTTAATAAAGAAAGCAATGAAGAAATAAGGAAAGAAAGGGATGACAAAAGAAAAGAGCACAGTGATAAGAGAACTCATGAAGAAACAAGGAGAAACTATGTGGATAATCCATTGTCAAAACTTACTCAACAAATGCAAACTCTACAACAACAGATGCAAGACATGAAAAATGGGACAAGGTCCAAGAAGTATTCATTAGAAGATATATACCCATATCCTTTTGATAAAAATCTGAATATGATACCATTTCCGCAACATTGCGAGATTCCTAAATATGACAAATATGATGGAAAACCTGATCCTCAAGATCACATTAGGGAGTTTTGTACTATGAGCATGGAATTTTCTCATGATGAAACTTACCTTATGCGTCTTTTTCCGAGGAGTCTAAATGGACAATCAATGGAGTGGTTTTCAAGATTACCATCCGGAATCAAATCTTTTGAAGAACTTGTGAATAGATTTATTTCACAATACTCCTACAATATAAGGAATGAAATAACAATGTTGGATCTCTACAATGTTAAACAAAAGAATGGTGAATCCTTTATGATTTTCTTGCAACGATGGAAATGCATGTTTAAAAGGTATCCCTGAGATGTACCTGATAAAAAAAATGGACATATTCATTGATAATCTTATCAGTGATGAGTTATCGACTAAGGATGCAATGTCCTCTCTCTTTTGCCAAAATGATCGAGAATGGTCTGAAAATAGAGAATGCAATGGTAAAGAAAGGAGAACTAAAACTTTACAATAATTTATACAATAACAACAACAACAACAATGACAAACCCAAGTTCTAGTCAAAGAATAGCAATGTCAGCAATGAAGGGAATGACGATAATAGTACTACAAAACAACAACAACCAATTTTTAATCTATCAAGTCAAATTCCAAGCAATAACAATCCAGAAAATAATAAAGCCAAGACCTTTTTCTCCAATCCTCAAAGGAAATTCACAAACATTAGAGAACCTTTAGAATTAGTTCTAAAAACTCTGCTTGCCAACAAATTGATTGTTTTACCAGAAGCAAGAAATTATGAACCACCAGTCAAGCCAAATTGGTGGAATGACAATCATTTTTGCAATTACCATCGGAATAAAGGACACCTAACGAATGATTGTCAAAGATTGAAACACCTTATCCAAGATCTAATCGATAATAGAACCATCACAGTGGATAACCATAAGACAAACGAATCACACTTGGCTTTCAAAACTCCACTTCCGAATTATGACAAAGGTGAAACGTCCCAATTAAAAGATGACAAAGGAAAAAACAAAGTGAATTAGACATACATATGATGATGTGGTAAATGTGATCATTGTTAAAGATAATCCACCTTCAGAACCAATCAATGTTATTACTAGAAGCAAAGCAAAGGTTACCTTTCCAGGTATAGCAAAAGACCCAACATCCACTTCACAACAATACAATTTAGTAGAGCAATTACAAAGAATACCCACTCAAATATCAATTCTGGAACTTCTCAAGGTTTCACCTATGCACAAGGAAATTTTGGAGAAAGCTTTAGCGGAAACAACAGTTTCAAAAGACTTGGATGTAGATCAGTTCCAAAACATGGTAGGACACCTTGTAGCTCCTCATTGCTTATCATTTTCTGAAAATGATGACGCATCCTTGAAACATCCTCACAATGCTCCATTACATGTTGAAGTCTCCATTAATAAAACTCATGTCAAACATGTACTCATAGATGGAGGAGCTGGCTTAAATATTTGTGCATTAAGTTTGATAAAAGCATTTGGATATTCAGAAAATGCAGTGGACCCGAAAAAGAAAATAACCATCAAGGCTTATGATGAAGCAAAACATTCTTCTAAAGGAACTATTGTACTACCAATAAGAATAGGACCTGTGGAAAGGGATACATTGTGTCAGGTTTTAGATTTGAACCTCTCTTACAACATTCTTCTAGGACGACCATGGATTCACAAGATGCAAGCAGTTCCTTCTACATATCATCAATGTGTGAAATTTCCTCATGAAGGAAAAGAGATCACTATAATTGCAAATTCTAGTCAATATTGCAATACTTTGAAGCCAACACAATATACAAGAGTTCCACATAACAGAGAATTAGTATATCCTATCAAAGAAATTCAAGCAAAGTTATGGGAAACTTTTGAGGAAAAGCTCAAATTAAATGATGAAGGAATGGGAAAATATTCTTTGCATAATTTTCCACTTTCCCCTAAGTCATATGGAAAGCCTACAGATATTCAATCAAAGACATCAGAAAAATCAAAACATATGTTTAAAGGGACATTTGTTAGTGCTGGAAATATTGAAGAAGAAAATGAAGACAAAGACATTCTTGGTTGGTTGTACAAGGATGAAGATAAAACTATAGCAATAGAAACATAAGTCAATATTCCCATAAAACAATATGTCAAAGGTTATGAAATCATGCAAAAAATGGGATATGAAGGAAAAGGACCAATTGGTAAGTGACATCAAGGTATTTTAGAACCTATTTGTCCACACTCACAACCCACAGAAGATAAATCTGGGCTGGGATATCTAAAATCCAATCAAAGGCGACATAATCATGAACAACACAAATGGAAGAAGAAATCAGTTTCTAAAGAAGAAAATTGGCAAGAAAAGCTACATCAGGCGACATAAATAGTAACAAATACACAAAAGGAGCACGAAGAACATGAAAAGAAAGACAAGGAGATTACCTTCAAGGGTGAAGAAAAATCTTGTCAACAGAAAATACAAACAAATGCAAAATCTAAACAAGATATTCGAGAAGTAGTAAAAATAGAGATGGCAGAAATCAGGGAACTTTTTGCACCAGTCAACATTCCTATATGGTATAGTGGAGTAGTCCTAGATCATGATTTAGGGACAAATTCAAATGAGTATGAGTGGGGTCCAGATGTCTTATCTACTACATCAAGTAAAGAACACAATGAAGACCAAGAAGCAATTACAAAACAAGACTTGTCTATTGCAAAACAAAATATAGAGTTAGAAACAAGACAAGAAAAACTCAGAATTCAGAGAAAAGAGGCATATGCAAAAAGGAAAGGAATTGACAAAGACAAAGAAGTAATGCCACAAGAAATACAAACAAAGATAGATCAAGCATCTGAAAATACAAGATTTTCATCAAAAGAGGAACAAGATATATCCAGATATGGCAGAACCATAGAAGAATTAAGAGATAGTCAAGTTGGATTGACTATTAGTCCAAAAGAAGTTGAGTATGAAAGGAGACAAAATCTAGCAAAATAATCCTTGTTATCATGTACACAAGGATGTCAACTCCAAAATGCAAATGAGGTCAATCAAGAAGGAATTTGTAGTATTTAAGATGTGTGTGTTGATATAATCCATTCATTTAAGGGACAAACGTCAATTGAAGAACCACTTGAGTGTGAACTACAAAATGCTAATATTGATTTTGTTAGAACTAATTCGGAGATGCTTGAGAAAGACAATTCTCAAAAACATTTAATTTATGACAGTACCTATTCCATGCCAAGTTATGATCATTATGTCATGAACGTTGAAACACCCAGTGATGACAGTGATTATGATTTACCCCTTCTTCATCCTGAACTAATTGATTGGGATAATTTAGACAACCTCGAATTGAATGTCTTTTCCAATGATTATGACTTAGCCATGTACCTTAACGATGTTGAACCCATCCCATCTAAGATATCTTCCATTGCAAAATCAAGTGATGTTTCTCATAGTCAGGAGAATGCCAAAATTTCTAGTTGCAAAAGCGAAATAAAACAAGGAAAGATACCTATTGTTGAAAAACATTTTATGGCAACACTAGATAAATCAAAAGGGAAAACAAAGGACGTATCTGATGGTGAAAACCTCTTTGAGGTGCCAGAAGATGGAAAGTTTTACATTCTTCCTGCATATTTTTAGGAGAGATCTGCTAGCCTGATAGAACCAACAGAAGCAGTAAACATTGGTACATCGAAGGGTCCTAAAATACTTCATTTTGCTGCCTCATTATCAGAAAAAGAGAGGAATGAATACATGGAGTTCTTTAAGCAAAGGCAAATAAATTTTTCTTGGTCCTATGTAGATATGCTAGGACTTAATCCAAATCTTATCATGCATCATCTTAATGTGGATTTAAAAGAAAAACCAATTAAGAAGAAGCTAAGAAAGATGCATCCGCACATTGCTCTTCTTGTAAAAACTAAGCTGAAGAAACTATTAGAAGTGGGTTTCATAAGTCCAGTTGCTTATCTAGAATGGGTTTCAAGTATTTTACCAGTATCAAAACCAGATAAAAGTATAAGGGTCTGTACAGTTTTCAGAGATCTAAATAAAGCATGTCCAAAAGATGATTTCCCGCTACCAAACATTGATATCATAGTGGACTTATTAGCAAGACATGAGATGTTTTCATTAATGGATGGCTTCTCAGGATATAATCAAATAAGAATCGCACCTGAAGATCAAGAGAAGACAACTTTCACTTGTGCATGGGGAACATATTGCTGGAATGTTATGCCATTTGGGCTTAAGAATGCAGGAGCGACTTATCAAAGGCCTATGACGATAATTTTCCATGATATGATGCATACATTTATGGAAGATTATGTTGATGACATACTTGCAAAATCTCATACAAGACAAGAACATTTGAACATTTTAAGCAAGATTTTTGATAGGCTGGAAAGATATCAATTGAGATTAAATCCAAAGAAATGTGCATTTGGGGTAACCTCTAGAAAGCTACTTTGGTACATTATATCAGCTTGTGGCATTGAAGTAGATCCTAAAAAAGTCAAAGCTATCATGGAGATGGAGTCACCTAGGAACATAAGTCAATTGCGATCTTTACAAGGAAGATTGCAATCAATCAGGAGATTTGTTTCTCAGTTAGCTGATAGATGTCTTCCATTTACCCATCTTCTACATAAAAATGTTCCATTCAAATGGGATCCAAAATGTGAAGAAACTTTTTTGCAAATAAAAGAATATCTTATGAGTCCTCCAATACTGATATCAACAACCAAAGGGAAACCATTATTGCTCTATATCTCAGAAACAAATGTATCATTAGGAGCCCTCCTAGCCCAACATGATGATGAAGTAAAATAAATAGCAGTTTACTATATTAGTAGAACACTTGCTGGCTATGAATTAAATTATTCCTCAATAGAAAAGACATGTCTAGCAGTTGTATTTCCAACTCAGAAACTGTGACATTATATGTTGATTCATTCTATAAAACTAATAGCAAAGATAGATCCTCTGAAATATTTGTTGAGAAAGTCAACATTAACAAGGAGACTAGCCAAATGGGTTATGATAGTGAGTGAATTTGATATAGATTACGTTGACCAGAAAGCTATCAAGGGACAAGTTATCGCCGATCAATTGGCTGATGCACCTTTACAAAATAACATGCCTTTGAACATCAAATTTCCTGATGCAGATATCTTGAAAGTAAGTACAAACTTTTGGGAATTGTACTTTGATGGTTCTTATACACAATATGGATCAGGCATAGGAATATTTTTCATCACACCTCAAGGACACACAATTCCGAAATCATATAGACTGCGGTTTCCATGCACTAATAATACTGCAAAGTAAGAAGCATTGGCTATTGGGTTTAAAATGGCTATTGAATGGAATGTCAAAAAACTACATGTCTATGGTGATTCACAACTTATCATCAATCAAGTAAATGACGAATATCAAACAAAGGATGATAAGCTTATGCCATACAAACAGCTGGTAGAGAAATTTAAAGAACACTTTAAAGTAATCACATTCACCCAGATTCCAATAAATGAGAATAAAGCAGCAGATGCAATGGATACAATAGCATCTCTCTTGCAAAATAAGTAGAATCAACAACATTATGAATTTCTCGTGGAAGATATCTTAACCCCTACCATTCAATCCCAGCATACCTATCAAATTTGCCATATATCAGGAACCAGTCAATCCTTATACGGTCAAACTTATCAGTATTTAAAAGATCATATCCTTCCTCTTGAATTATCTTGTAATTAGAGAAGAAATTTTATCCGTCAGTCCTCTCGCTATACTATTATTGCTAATATCTTATATAGGCGCGGTCTAGATGGTACTTTGTTGAGATGTCTTGAAAAAGATGAATCTGAGAGAGTTCTTAATGACATTCATGCAAGTATTTGTGGGACACACTCAAGTGGTTTAACATTGGCTAAGAAACTTCTTTGTATGGGTTACTTTTGGCCTACTATGGAAAGAGATTCATTCACATATGCTAGAAAATGTAAACAATGTAAAATCCATGGAAATCTCATTCATGCACCAGCACAAGAGTTATATCCTATGACAGGATCATGGCCATTTTCACAATGGGGCCTTGATTTGGTAGGAAAGTTCAATCCCTCATCTTCTAATGGGCATAAGCTTATTCTGATTGCTACTGAATATTTTACTAATTGGATTGAAGTAGTGCCTTTAACAAGAGTGACATGAAAACAAATATCATGATTCATTTTGAATTATATAATTTGTCGCTATGGAGTTCCTATGACCATTATCATTGATAATGGAAGACCATTCAAAAATCAAGATGTGAAAGAGCTATGTGAACAGTTTCGTATCCAACATAGGTTCTCTACTCGATATTATCCACAAGGTAATGGTCAAGCTGAGGCATCAAACAAAACTATCTTGAAAATATAGAAGAAAACAATCAATGAAGCTGGAAAAGATTGGCACATTCAGTTAAATCTTGCTCTTTGGGCATACCAAACTAGCATCCGCACTCCAACGGGGGCAACTCCATATTGTTTGGTCTATAGATCAGAAGCCATATTACCTATAGAAGTAGAGATACCTTCTCTACGAGTATCCTTGCAAGGTCTTATACCGGAAGAAGAACAACGAGTCTCTCGACTCCAAGAATTAGAACTAATTCAGGAACGTCACCAAAATGCAATAGAACATTTGAAAGTATACCAACAAAGAATGGAAAAAAGATATAACCACAAAGTCAAGCCACGTATTTTCCAGATTGGAGATATATTTCTAAGGGAAAATCCAAGAAATCAGCAAGACTGGGAAAAGAAGGGAAAATTTGAACCAAATTGGCTAGGACCTTTTGTTATAGTAGCAACATATGGATCAGGAGCATACAAGTTATCTACCCCTGAAGGTGATTGGTTTGATGAACCTATCAATTCTATCCATCTCAAGAAATTCTATGCTTGAGATATAAAGTCTTGAAAAAATAAATAAAAAGCATATAAAATCCAAAAAAATGCAATAAATTTAGATGGTAAAGACCTAGTAAACGGGCGCTATCTAAGAAGTAAGTTCCTCCATCTATGAGATCACTTTGCGCACTTATCTACTCCATCCTACTGCATCTATCACTTCCATCTATCTTAGCTTATCCACTCCATCCTTCACATCCATTGCTCTGAACCATCAATAGAAATATACAGCTTACCAATAGTTATCAGTCTTTGACATACTTGTCGTAGTCACTGTCTTAGATTTTATCAAAAGCAATCATATCTGCATTTGCATTCTGCCATGGTTTGGATCTTGATCAATTCATATATTCATAATAAATTTTTGTTTCCACTGGGGGTAAAATCCTAATTCCTTTTGCTAAGGTGATCTTTTTAATCTTTGAAAATCCCAAAACATTCAGAAAACTTAGAAAAACCAAAAACACCTAAGATTTTGAAATAGATAACAAGCAACAAAGCAATGAAAATCAAGGCATTTCATAACAACTGAATCGTGAAACTTAGGAAATGAAGAATCAATCAGCAAGTAATACGGGATTATCAAAGATAATTCATTAAGATGATTATATCAGTTAATGACCATTAGAACATGTGAATGACATGCAAGATTCAGTGTTTCTATCTTGATTTTATTGCTAATCATGTACTCTATGCAACTCAAGGATGTCCATGACTAGAGAAGCTATGATGAGGCATGATTATTTTCTTTGATTGTTGTTTGTGGTTTATCTTTTACTACGGTATGTACTTGTCTCAGGATATGATCGACAAAAGATCAAGGAGGATGTTCCAAGGCATGCATGAAAGGAGATAATCCTTGTCTATTCTGCAAGCAATACTTAGGTTAACTTGATCCATTATATCAAGTTGCTTGTATTAACTTGCTATATCAAAACCAATGTAAGAAATACTCATGTCATCTTGAATCATTATGTCAAGTTGCTTGTATTTTCTTACAACATTTTAAAGCTCAATGATGAAATCAAACACTGTTACAAAGATAGCATATGAAGAATGGTAGTACAATTTTTAGTTAGCTCATTATTTGTCTGCATTATAAGCATTCATTTGTCAGTTGCATCGCAAGCATATCATTTCATTAACAGATCAATGAACATGAATAAAGATTGAGTATACTTGGACAAACAAAAACAATTTGCATTTAATCATTATAGGTGCATTCATTTTAGAATCATTTTAGTCATTATCCATTTCATTTAGTTGCATTTTATCATTGCATTAGTTTGCATTCAAATTAAGTGCATTTCATTCATCATGTAGTGTGTCATCATTAGTATTTTGCATTATCATTAAAAGTTCATTAATGATCATTTGGTTGCATCTTTACACTTAAATTCATGAACATTACATATACAATAAAAAACATTTCATATAGATCATTTGTATTTACATCATCATAAGCATTAAAGCAATCATTCATTTGCATTTCCATATAGATCATTGCATTTGCATCATTTACATATCAGTTAACTTAGTAATCATTTTCATTTGCATCCAAGAATCATCAAAATTGAAAATTAACAAAAGAATTTATGTCGTGCGCAAACTTTTGGGCAAAAAACACAACTACAAATTTGTTGAATACTTAATTACATGCAAACCATGCTTAAATGGTTGTGACAACTAAACAAGTTGTTCCAAACGTAATCTTAAGTGATATTAAAATGGGTTTCTAAAGTGAGCAATGAATGATAATTTAACTAGAGGCCTTAGGTTTGAATAAAACTCCTTGATGATAGAATTAGAATATTACTTATTTAACAATTACGACAACTCCTATCATCAAGCGAGACAAATTAATTTTATAAGGACAATAATAAATCCACTCAAATGTCCCTTTCATTTTAGATGTGTCTTATAATACTTAAAATAGCCCAACTCCTACTAAATTGACATTAATACAATTACTTAAATCAATGTCATTTATTTATCTAATATCAAGTTCCCTCCATCATTGATATTATATTCTTCACTTAAAACTTAATTAAACCTTGCTTTTATTAATTCAATCATTAATACAAATTCAATGTATTAATATTATCTAATTGAATAAAAATTAAAGTGCCGAGCATTATTATGATAATTAAATTATCTGATAAAAGACTCCACTTGGGTTAACGAGGTTCGCAGGATTTAGTCCATTAATTTATTTTAGAGAAAATATATTACGCCACTACAATATCCTCTTAAATTAAATATTTAATAAACTATATTAAATTATTCTGTTTAATTATAAAAATCAGTAGAATTTCTAAAAAATATCTATACAACTTAAATCAAGTCGTAATATGTTAATCCTACAAATATTAATATTTAATATTCAACATATGCGTTACCTCTAGGTTTAAAATTAAATCAATAAACTTTATAACAGGTCCATCAATAAACCCTTTTAATAAAATTACTCGAAAAGAGTATATTACTTCTATATAACTAAACAATTTCCCAAATTTAAATAGTTATTAATATTCAATGAAGGATAATTAAAAATACATCTTAAACTAAATTCTAATCACCATACTTATTTAGACTTTTCAATAACAAATTTTTAAAATATATTTACCCAAATATGATAATAATAATGCTATAAAATAATTCATTACATCTTCCATTAAATCTCCAAACTAACCTATTAAACTAAATAATAACTTAAACTAAATGGATATTTCCATTTCAAATTTTTGAGGAACATTTTCCCTCCTCTCCTCACATTATTTTATAATAATACATTTTTAAAACCCTAACTAGGGTTTGCTTTATTCTTTTATTGTTAAAACTATAAACTCTCATCAAAATCTCCTTTCTATCCATTGCCTTTACCCTAACCCGAAATTGGGTTAGGGTTTTTTTTATTTTTTATGAGTGTGTATGCAGGGTATATGGCAGCGGAGGAGGCCGATGGAGGTAGCCATGGAAAGGGGGGTGGCATGGTGAAGTTGGCTTGCTGCAGCACAGTGGAGGCCGACGTGCACCACTGTGGATACCCAGAGTGGCAGACGCCGCACCGCCCACTATGGATACCCAGAGTGGCAGACGCCGCACCGCCCACTATGGATACCCACAGTGGCAGACGTCGCGCCGACCACTGTGGATACCCACAGTGGCGAACGTTGCGTCGTCCACTATGGATACCCACATTGGCAGACTCGGCACCACCCACTGTGGCTATCCACGGTGGGGCCGAGTCTGCTATGGGTAACATTTTTTATTTTTTATTTATTTTTTTATGCAACATCTTAAACATATTATATATATATTTATATATATATAAATGTACATTTTGACATGTATATATATATATAAACATTTATATATATATTTATGATAAAAGGACTGTATTCTCTTTTTTTTTCATTTTAATATGCAACATTAAAATAATGATAGTAAATAAAACAGCATGTTACATATTCCAAATAGCTTATTTCTTCAATACAAATGAACATCAATCTATTTAGCAAATATTGGATTTATCTTATTTAGTCTTTTTCTTTTCTTTTCTAATATGCAGAATATAATACTATAATATTGACTGTTATGGAAATACAACAGCAACCTAAAGTTGATATATATTTCTTTTCTTGAGTATAAGGCATTAAGACAAATAGGTGTTTACATTAGTTTTTTAAATACAAGCATCTAAAACCATCTACATTTTCCTTTGTTAAATCTAAAAAAAAATACTTAGATCTCTCCCCTATAGTAAATCTAAATTTTCAAATCATATAAAAGCAGATTATTTAAAACTAACAGTTTTAAATAAATGTATTCCTTTCCATATTAAATTTCTAATAGTTAACTTTAGAGATAGACTATTAAATCTAGATTTATTTTCTACAATAATAAAGAAAAGAAAAATGATAGAATTAAATAAATTACAACAGCAACATAATAGCCTAAACTTCATTTAAAACTATATCATCAAGCTGAATGCAACATTTAATGTTCATACTAAAATTTGTTTATTTATATTTGCATTTGGAACTAAATAAATAGGACTAATAGTTTATTTTTATCTTCCTAACATTTCTACTTTTCTATTTCCTAATATTTCCATTTTACTTTCTGCACTTTTTTTGTATAAATTACAGAGATAAATAGATGACAAATTTCAATATATGACAGATTTCAAATAAATGACAGATTTCAGATAATTAACAGATTTTGAATAAATGACAGATTTCAGATAAAAGACAATAGCATTAACTTTGTAGAATTTATTCAAATGCTTTCTCCTTACTGAAAAAAAAATCAACATCTTTAGTAAATACACTACATTACATGGTAAGCCTTCTTGAATAGTACATTTCCTTTTTAAAGTAATTACAAAATAAAGCTCTCCTCTTTCATTTCTGCAACTGAAGTACAATATTTTAATCCCTATTCTTTTTCTGCAACTAAAATAGAATCAACAACTCCTAGGTTTCCTTTTTCTTATTTTCCAAGCACACCTGCATACAAAATCTTAAGGCTGTGACCATGGAGTGCTCACCTCCCAACCTAGGCTTACTAGAAGCCACCCTCGAGCTTGGAGAACCAAGTCCTAGATGGGTTACATTCAAGCCAACACAAACAAGCATGAGAAAAACTCAACAAACACATTCCCATCCCAAGGATGAACTTCATCACAAAATGTGATGTTTACATCGGTGTAAGTGGACCAAGTACTTTGAGGAGAACTGCAAGATAGTAGATCACAACCAACTCATGGCAACCAAGAACACAACATAAGTCCATCTTAACCCAACATCCTTATGACCTCCAAGGCATACATGCCATACTTTCTCCCCTTATGACCCCCAAATGCATAAACAAAACTATGCAGCAAGGCTCACATAAACAAACCCTTGAGATCACTCTCTTGAAGAGAGCCTCTCACTCAAGGCTATCAAACACCTTCCACCCCCAAGACCATTTTTACCTCCCAAGAGTAAGATGGCCTTGGATACTCCCAAAACACAGAAAATGCATAATAAAATGGGAGAGGAATCACATAAAAATTTTCACAAATAAAATACAAGGGAAAGAACATCTACATTCAAGCAATCTTTTAAAAACAAATTTTTAACATGTGAAGTAAGAAATGAACCAACCTTGAATCTACCCAAGGGTTCACTAGGGATAGCTTGGAGAAGAGCAACCCAATTCCTCCATTCTTTTCTGCAACACTTAGCCAAAATTCTATTCTAACTGGTTTCAAAACTACAAGATCTCATCTCCAAAGATGGAGAATGGGTGATTAACTCACTAAGTCTGAATCTCTTGCCTAAGAAGGCTTCTCCCACTCTTTCCAACCTCTTGGATAGAGTGAGAGGATCCCATTGGTTGGTCTTCCCTAGGTCTTACACACTCCCTAACCAAGGCACCTCAAGAAGAGGAATGTAATGGGGAAGAGGAATGACACATACCAAGAGGGTTATCTACCCAAGGATGGCACTCCTAAAGATGAAATTCGGCCATCTAGGAAAACCCACTTTTTTGGGAGGTTAAACAAGTCCTACGGGAAGGACACATGGCCAAATTTGGCCTTCATCCATAGGTACCCCATGAGGCCCAATAAAAATGCTCCAAAACTGACTCTAAGAGTTGGTTTAACCCTTTGAAAGTCCACCTAAACTTTACCTACGGGTCAACTCTGAGTTGACCCTCCTAATGGCTCACTATCCTAGATTTCTTGGAACCTTCAAGGATAATTTGGAAATATAACAATAAAACAAATATTAAATCTCTAAAAAAGGTGACATGAAAATGCCAACACAACATACAACATATGTGTCAAGTGACACTACAAAAGAATTCCACATCACTAATACACACATGGCAATTGTATCTTGTATGATTTAAACCAATTAATAAATACAATTTACACACATGCAAACATTTCCATTTACGAATAAAATATGATACATACGAGGTGTTGTCTCTCCAAATAGACAACCCCTAGTTTTACGAACGTACATAGGTCTAGGTTTGCTTCTCTATAATGTTTCCATGGTCACATGGATAACTTTCCTGCGCATCTCAATTACACATTAGTAATTCCCAGATAGCCTCATATAATATTAAACACATAAATAAGAATACAAATCAATCACTTTGCATACAATGGACATCATATAAATTAATTTACCATAAAACAATGCAATCCATATGAAGCAATTATCACAATCCACTTAAATTTCAACCATTCATAAGGCATGCATCCTAATTTCTAACATCATAATAAAGTCCTACAAATTTAGATATAGCTGACATACATCATAACAAGATTATCAAATCGGTGGATCCTATAGGATCTAAATCCATAACACATCGAAATATGCACCGCAAGGTAAAATGCTTCCATAACCTGGTCGAATTACTTTTCTCGCTAATTTATCCATCTAACATAGCTCATCCTACTGAATTATTGCATTTATTAATACAATCAACCTTGGTCAACTATATTGAGGACCTGAAAAACACCATCGCCAAAGATGAAGATATCAGAGATGCTTTCAACCCCAAGTTTGAGAAGATTGAAAAGGAGATGCTGGACAGAAAATGCCTTGCAGACACTAGCAAAAAAACCCTCTCGGATACTGTCACCAAAGTTGATAAAATTGAGGAGTGCCTGAAGAACATCACTGAACAGAGCCTAAGTATTTTGAAGATCTCGGCCAACAACACCCACACCCTCATCAGCAAGATGGATGACGAAAAGGAAATCCAGGACTCAGAACTGGAAGCTGAAGGAACAGGGGAAGCTCAAGGTCCCAGAACCCACACTAGAGGCAAGAGGAAGGAAAAGAAACCAAACAAGGATCTGGAAGACCTGAAAGCTGTTAGGGCCACCTATGACAAGCTGGTGACAAAGGTGGAGGATCTGCTAAAGAAAATCACTGTGTAGCGCATTCCCTATTTCTTTGCTATTTTTTTTTTGTTAAGCTGTTCTTTCTGTTCGCTGGTCTTTTGGCCAGTCTTTTTGTCTGTGGACTCTTTTGTTCTGTTCTTCTCGGTGCTTTTTCTCTATCTATGATGTAAAGGTTTCGGGTCCTGAAAACCTATTTTTTAATTAATCAGAACCTTGGTCAACTAGGTTAACCAGAGCTTGATCGGGGAGGGGCTCTATAATTTATCATTGCATCATCACATAAAGTAACACGCATAAATATCATCATCCATATAATCATTGCATCCATATAATCAAAGCGTATAATCATTGCATCCATATAAACAAAGCATATAGATCATCATCAAATAGAACATGCATAATAAAGATCATCATCATATAGAGTCCATGTCTGCATATAGATAATCATAAAACCAATAAAAGTCCAAGTATATAATGATATCAAATAAACAATATAACTACCACCTAAATCTGTCCGTCTTTGTGGCTATGGGTGAGAAGATCCTCCAGATTTCTATCTCCCATGCTCACCACTCCTCTGAGGAGGTCCCATGACCCCACCACTGCTAGTATCCATCAACACAGTGGTATGATAATTACCTGCTCTCTGGCTCTCTGCAACTACCTCCTCATATCATTGTTGCTAGTGGGAAGTCTCCTTCCCGACCCAAAATAGTGTTCTAACAGTGTCAGCAGAGAGAGTACCTGATCCAACCTGCTGAATGTGATCAAGAAGGCCCTGAGTATCCTGCTATCTCCTAATAGCTCTATCTCTCTCAGCCATTAGAGTCTGCACCTGTGCTTGAAGCTAATCAATCTATGCTCTAAGACTGTTAGTGGTCTCCTTCTCTGGCACATCATGCTTTGGTGCATCCTGCTCTGGCATATCATGCACTAGTGCATCCTGCTCTGGCATATCATGCATTGGTGCATCCTGCTCTGGCAAATCCTGCTATGGTGCATGAATCCCAATCCCCTCCTCACCACCAACTTGTCCAACTGCTGGAATCCCCATCCAAGTAACTCTCTAAACCCATTGTCTAATGAGGGGAACATGATCGTCAGGATCCTAATCATCTCCACCATGCGCTGCAATAACCCTAGGGTCTGGTTGAATCTGTCCAAAATCAATGCCTCTCCCACAACCCCCATCCAGTTAATCACCCTGCCTCCTCCTGTCAATGGCAACCCTCTCGATGATCTCATACCTGCCCTACCATGCTCCCTTCCAGTCTGTCCAACATCCCTCCCACCCATAGGATGTGGTCTCCCAATCCTGCCAATCAGTCCAAACGGTCCTCCATGGACTCTCACTCGACCTCCTCTCCGTACAGGTCTCCTACCACCACCACCTCCATCCCCACCCTCATCTCCACCTCCCCCAGCCTCCTGAGCATCTCTAAGCTCTCATCTCCGTCTACATCTCCTAAAAACTGGATCATTTGAATCATCATCCTCATCTCCTGAGCTGGGAGGAGGATCTGGTAGATCAGTAATGCAAGGAAATGGATGAGCTAATATGTACTAAGCATAATCTGTAGTAACCCCAGGATCAAGAATGTGAAATCTCATATCATTAGCCACTCTTGGAGTAGCAAGAAACTCTACACAAGCAATCTCAAATGATAATGAAGGTCCCCAATCTTGTCTATCTCTATACCGCCGAGCATATATCATCACACCAGTAGGCATAGGCTGAATGATACCAAACTATCTCAGAATGCGACTAATCAACTATCGCTCAACAATGTAAGGAGTCCGACCAATGAGATATCTACTCTGCATGATAAATGGTAAGGTCTGTGCATCTTCCATCCATGGCTCACAATCAACATATGGTCTCCAAGTAATGCTATCCAATGAATCAAGCACCCAACGCCAATACTCAATCTTACCCAGCTTATGCTAAGTAAGGATACCTGCATAAAAATATACATATGGCTATCTCTCTCCACGAACTCTGTGATGGATAGGCCGAGTAACAACAATGTTCTCCCAACACCAGATTTTCAATAAAGTGCATCCTATAGACAAACTCGTACTCTCATCATACACTACCTAATGAAGATCATGATATAAATGAGCCAACATATGAACACCCCAAGCATATCGAGTATGATGCTGCATCATACTCAGGAGAATCTCACCCCATCCAACAGAAAAACCTTACGATCGCCTATCAGGACAAATAAATCCTCCAATCAAACCAGCAAGAATCACATGAAGAGTCTCGTAATACATCACCATATCCTCCCAACGGATCTCTCCTCAAGCAATGCTATCATCAACAAACACGGCTCTGCAAGCCTTTGTCCCAACATGATCCTAAAAAATCATATTGCACTAACTCGCCAGTCACTGGGATGTGCAGAATCTTATAGACATCCTCGAGCATCACACGAATCTCACCAGTGGGCAAGAGGAAATTGTTATGGTCACTGTGCCATCTCTCGGCTAACACCATCAATAACCCTCTATTATACACAATCTCCAGCATATACAACAAATGGTGTAAACCACAGGCATCTATATGTCTAACCTCACTAAATGACGTACTGCCGATAATTTTTCCTGACACTGGAGAACATCAAGTTTCTCCTATTTATCAAGAGAAATCAATCAATCATCAAATCATCATCTATCTATCAAATCAAAATAAAGCAACCTACGCTATCTACCTATCAAATCAAACTGAAGCAATCTATGCTATCTATCTATCACATCAAATTGAAGCAATTTACACTATCAAATCATTTTAAAACCTATCAATCATGGTTTTCTATCAATCACTGAGCTCAATCAAAACTTTGATAAGCTATTGCATCAGAAACTAAATTGGTTTCTTCAAATCAACACAATCAATCAATCAATCAAGCAATCACTCAATCACTCAATCAATCAATCAAGTAATCACTCAATCAAGCAATCAATCAATCAATCATGCAATCACTCAATCAAGTCCCTATTTCATCATCAATGCGTATTACACATGTTAAATCTAATCATCAAAGTGATTTTTAGCCTTTGCACTTATCAAAAATATCAATTTTGAGCATTTGCGCTATCCTATTGAGCATTTGCGCTATCGTATTGAGCATATGCGCTAAATCTAAATGCAAATGCGCTAAACTAATACATTTGCGCTATCTTTTTGAGAAAATGCACTAACTCTAAAAGCATATGCGCAAAACCAAGCAAAAGCACTAATTTGAGCTGCAAAAGCACTAACAAACGAAACATTTGTGTTATCCTACGCATATGCGCTAACATCCTTAACATATGCGCTAACAAAAAGATCATTTGTGCTAATCTATGCAAATGCACTAAACCTAATTACATATGTGCTAAAACAAAATACAAATGCGCTAACCTAAATGCCGAAAATTGCAAAAAAAATTTAAAAATTCAAAAACGCACCTCAAAACATGAAAAGTGAAATGAAAAGTTGAAAACAAAGCTTGGGATAAGATACATACCTGATACCCATACTCGGTAGGTCGTTGATATCGTCAAACACGCTCAAATCGATGGCTCTCCACATGAATCACCATTTCGCCACTTCAGCAAGAATATTTTCTTCACAAGCTGACAAGGATAACAATGAAATAAAAATTAACCTTGGTTAATTTTATATTTACTCTTTGGAAGTGTAATTAATGCTATTCAATGGGGCAATTTAATTTGTTTTTTACAAATGAATTTAATTGACTAAAATTTTATGAAATATCATGAGATTAATCATTCAAATCAGATTTTTCAACAATTTCACGATCAATCTCCTGAGGGGGCACACAATCAGGATTTTCAGTCTCCATCAGGTGCATTATCGAGACTTGATTTAATCTTTGAAACAATGTTGTCTCGACATCATTTCAAAGAGGAGCAAAATGTACACATAAAATCGGCTATGAGTGATTAAATAAATATTTAATATTTATTTAATAATTATAAGACCCATCCGTAGTGCCAATCATCTACGGAGGAATGTTAACGTGTACACATAGACAAGGCACGCGATCTGCTTGACAAAATGCCTCCAAAAATTGTTTGACCGAATTAGCCTGTGCGCAAATGAGAGGTTTGGAATAAGGCATGGACATCCAAGGATAAATGATAGATGGATTTAGTCAGATGTAGCTACAATTGATCTGCTAGATGTGTATGCAGAAAGTGTACGCATAGACAAGGCACACGAACTGCTTGACAAAATGCCTCCAAAAATTGTTTGACCGAATTAGGCAGGTGAACTGTTTGGCAGAATGCCTCAAAGAAATATTGTCTCGTGGAATGTCCTGAGTACAGAATATTAACAAAATAGATTTATTGAAAAAGCTTTAGAGACTTCCTGCATTTGTATTCACTTTCTCATTGAGGATTGATCAAGCAGAGACAACGAGGGAAAACATAACGTTGAGCACAAGTAACACAAATAAATCGAGGGTTTTGCAGGATGAACTGTAACGGTTTCTGCAAGCAATAATCGACATGAGCAGTAGCATCATACTATACTATTCACTTTTATTATGCAATGTGATGTCTGCGGAGGATTCAGAGCATGTTCAACAGCAAGTATAGCAATAATCAACACCACGTCGTTGCTTCAGCTCTCCCTATCATTCCATTCAAACCTTACAATTTTGGCTACTTTTAGTTTCAATCATAACTAGCATTTGCCAGCTGATAGCTGACAAGACATTAAAGGAATGGTGAACAGGTAGATGCGATGGGCAGATGTGCCATTTGACGATCATGATTTGGCTCGACTACAAACTTCTGATCATTCTCCTCAATAGGTTGTCAAGGATGGTTGCTGGCGTGACTTGGCTTATGACAAATTCCTACCGGTTTCGTCATATTTTTGCAAATTTACAGGTAATTCTGTTCCAAAACTTTCACATTCTTATTATAAATATTCTGTTCCCAAGGCATTAATATTTCAGGGCATTCTGGGTCCTCATCCTGTTGATCACCCAAAGACTCCTTTTAAGCATTTTCATTTCTTTTTTGGTTCTAAAAAACCTAGGAAGCATAGGTATGTTTCACCTCAACCACCATTCGACATCTGTGATGGCTCCCCGCGTCCTGATGGTTTTTCCCCATTAGCTTCTTCTGGATCTCCCTCCAAAGATTGTAATCCTTCTCTCCCATCTTATGTCACCTAGCCAAATAACACTTTGGTTTCGAACCCTCACTTCCTTTCTTCCCCGAATGACATTCATGTTGCTAAACGAGCTCCCTTCCATCCAAATCCACTTCCCCATAACTCTCCCTTTGCATTTTCCAATTCGATAAGGGGTAATCCACATTCTTCTGTGCAGTATAAGGTTATATTCCCCGATTACATGATTCAGGACTCTGTGAAGTTATTGCGTTCTATTGTCCTCATTGGTAAGATTCTTTCTCTAGTTTCTTTTGGTAAACTGTTAACATGGGCAAAGTCTTATTGGGATGGTATGAAGGATTTATTTCTGTTTGATAAATATTCTCTATATTTCACTGTGATTTTTGATTCTAAAAAGTATAGGGATTGTGTGCATAAATTTAAAGGGTGGTTTTGTTTTGGGATAGGAATTTTTACCTATGCTTGGTCTCCTCATTTTGATATTCAATCGGTGAAGCCATAGTTTATGCCCTTTTGGGTAACTTTCCCGGGTCTTCCTTTGGAGTATCCTGATATGTATATGGTTGAAATCTTGGCAAAAAAATTGGGCATTTTTATTAAGCATGATTTAGTTCCTTTCAAATGACCTCATCTTCCGGTTAGGGTTTGCTTGTTATTAAATCTGTCTGAACCCATTCCCTCTGAGATTACTGTTTTCTCCAAATATAGTACATGGATTCAGCTTGTGGTGATTCAAGATTCGATCGCTATTCATTCTTGTGCTCCATTACTTGGCCATTTCACCTCTCAATGTTGTGGTGATTCTGATGCACCTTTACAAGTTTGTTCAGATTTTTCATTTGATTTTCACCAATGTTCCCTTTTTAAAAGTAAGGATTGTCAGTCTTTAAAGGATCATAATGTTAAGGATTCTTCTCCTTTACCTCTTTCTGTTACATCTCTCATTCCTTTTTCTGGATATACAGTATGTGATGTGCCTCTGATGAATTTTACTTTTCTCTACTCTCTGGCCATGTTCTTCTTTGTTATTTCTGCCATTTATCGGTTTTGTTCTGTTAAGTTTCTTCCTAGTCCTCTCAAGGATTATTGGTCTTCTGAATTTCATTTTGAACCTTTTCTATTCTCTTCTGTGAGTTTTTTTCAAATTTCTTGTCCTTCGGTTCCATTTCCAAAATTTTTGTTACCTTCGAATGGTTGCACAAACCATTGTTCTGTTAATTCTTCTCCTCATTCTTATTTTGTGGGTCTGGTGGATGATACCAAAATTGTTCATAGTTTGATTTTTGATAGTGATTTTTTTTTGCCCATTCCAAGGTCTCCTTCTTCTCTTTCCATTTCTAAAGAGAAGATTCAGCTTATTGCTTCAGATATTTTATTTTCAGTTTCTTCTGATCTATTTGATGAGATTGTTGCAAAGGAATTTCTTGAATTTTCTTTTTCTTCTGCTTCTACCTCTTCGGGGCCTGTCCATGATGGTTGTCATGTTTCCTCTTCTCAGCCAAGTTCAGTTGAAGGTGTGGATGTGAATCTTATTAATAGTCCTTCTTCAAATGTTTCTAATGTGTATGGATTTGATTTCTCTTAGAAGGTAGCCTTGGAGCAATCTCCTTCTGTATTCCCGCTTATTGTTAAAACTCCTAAGAAGAGGGGTCGAAAGCCAAAATTCGCTAAAATAAAGGAGGAGATTGCGGCTGGTATTCAATCCACTATTGTAGATAAATTTTCTTCCCATGTCAAAACAAGGAGGGCATGTTGCTCTCCTTGTGATAAATGAGGATTTTATCTTGGAATGTCAGGGGCTTAAATGCTCGTGACAAAAGGGGAAGGATCAAAAAATTTCTTGATTCTTCAAAAGTGGACATCATCTTATTGCAAGAGTCTAAACTTTCTCAGGATTCTTTTGATAACATAATTTCCAAATGCTCCCTTTGGAAAGTTGTTCATGTTCCTTCTTTGGGTGCTTTTGGTGGTCCTATAGCTTTATGGAATCCTAAATCAGTCAAAGTTGAGATGTCATCTTTTGCTTCTCATTGGCAGTTGTTAAAGGTTGACTGGTTTGAAGTCTCTTTTGTTCTGTTTAATATTTATGGTCTGACTTCTCCTTCAGATAAAACCAACTTATGGGATTCCTTATCTGAATTGTTTTTATGATATAATGATTTTTTTATTGTGCTTGGGGGTGATTTTAATGCTCTCCTTTCCTCGAATGAAAAAAGAGGGGGTAATCCTACAACTCAGAAGGTTATTAATGACTTTTCTTCCTTTGTACAAAATAGTGCGTTATTCGATATTTTCCCTTCTAATGGTTCTTTCACTTGGACTAATAGGAGATCTAAATGCCAGATTTCCTCTCGCCTTGACAGATTTCTTATTTCCCTAAACCTACGTTTGAGCAACTTTTCCTTTTCTTCTGAGATTCTTACCTCCTCAGATTATGACCATTTCCCAATTTTGCTCAATTTTGATGAATTGGATCATGTTCCCTCTGTTAGACCTTCTTTTAAGTTTGAGAAAATGTGGTTCACTCATCCTCATTTTCTTTCTTTATTAAAGCAATGGTGGATAAGTGCTCCATTTTGCAAGGGGACTAAGATGTTCCAGTTTTATTCCAAACTGAAATTTGTGAAATCTCAAATTATGGCTTGGAATAAATTGGTCTTCAAGAATATTTTTTATGAAAAAGAGGCAGTTGCCAATGATTTGAAGGTTGTTAATGAGGATATTATTAGACATGGCACTAATTCCTCCACTAATGATGCTTAAAAGAAATTGCAAGCTTACTGGGAGATCCTTTGCTCCTGGGTTGAAATCTATTGGTAGCAAAAGTCTTGTGAGGTTTGGCTTAAAGAAGGTGACAGGAATATTGCCTTCTTTCAAGCTGAAGCCAAGCTTAAAAGAGTTGTTTCTACAATTTTTAGTATTAAGGATTCTAAGTCTGGTTATGTCCTTAATTTAGATCAGCAGATTAGAGAGGAGGGGGTGTCTTCTTTTATGGAATTGTTATCTCCTTCTTTTTCTTCTTCCTCCATGGATCATCATGTGGATTTGCTTTTAGATTCTATCCCATCCCTTGTTTCCCATGAGGATAATGACTTTCTTATGAGGTCTTTTTCTTTAGATGAGCTTCATTTTGTTGTTTTTTCCATGGCCCCTGACAAAGCTCCAGGTCCTGATGGGTTTACTATTTTGTTCTTTTAGAAATGTTGGGATTTTATTAGTTTTGACTTATTAATGGCTTTGGAAGAGTCTAGGAGGGGTGGGTATATCCTAAAAAAAATTTAACATTACTTATATTGCCCTTATCCCGAAATCTAAGAATCCCCAAACTTTTGCTGAATTTAGACCCATTTCTTTGTGCAACTCTATTTACAAAATCTTCACCAAGGCTATTTATTTAAGACTTAAAATTCTCCTTCCTCATATCATCTCTCCTCAACAAGGAGGTTTTATTCTAGGTTGGGAAACTCATGAGGGAGAAATTGTTGCTAATGAAACTTTACATTCCATAAATACGTCCAATATCCCATCTTTTGTGGTCAAACTTGATATGGTGAAAGCCTTATGATAAAGTTTGTTGGGCTTTTTTGATCAAAGTTTTGAGAAAATTTGGTTTCTCTGAAAGCTGGTGTAAATGGATCAAGAGTTGTATTTCTGCTGCTTCATTTTCTATCATCATTAATGGATCTCCCTCTGGATACTTTTCTTCAACCTAGGGTGTTAGACAAGGAGATCCTTTATCTCGTTTCTTATTTATCATTATGGTAGAAGCTTTTAGTCGATTGGTTATTAAGCAAAGGGATCTGGGCATTTGGCAAGGGGTATTAATTCCTAACTTTGATATGTCAATCACTCATAACATTTTTGCCAATGATACACTTTTATTTGGGTCTTCTTCTATCCAAGAGGCTACTCATATTAAATTTATTCTAGATACTTATACTGCTGGATCTAGCCAATAGATTAGCCCACATAAATCCAATATCTTCATTTTTAATACTCCTCAATTGGTGGCTGATAGACTTGTGAATATCTTAGGTTTCCCAGTAGACTCTCTTCCTTCTACCTATTTGGGGATTCCTTTCTTTATGGGATCTGCTAAGTCTTCTATTTGGAATTCGGTTATTGAGAGACTTAAATCTTGTATTTCTGCTTGGAAGGCTAGGTGGTTGTCTCTTTTAGGTAGGATACTTCTCATTAAAATAGTCCTATCTACCATTCCCAATTACTATATCTTAGTTCTTCAAGCTCCCAGATCAGTCATTTCCCAAATTGAAAAGATTATTCGATCTTTTCTTTGGAAAAACAACATGATAGAAGATAAAAAAATTCCACTGATTTCTTTGACCAAGATGTCTCTTTCCAAGCAAGTTGGTGGTGCTGGGATTCATGACTTATCTAAAAGAAATAGGGCTTTTGGGGGAAAACTTGTTTGGTCTATGTATACTAAGCCCCAATCTTTGTGGTGCCAAATTATGCAGGCTAAGTATTTGGATTCCCAAAACCCTGCTAGGATCTTCACAATTTCTAATCCTCCATAGGGGTCTGCTATTTGGAACTTTATGATCTCATGTAGGGAAGTGGTCTCTAATTTTCTCTCCTGGCAGGTCCATTCAGGGGAGAATATTATTTTTTGGAAAGACTCCTAGAATGGCTTTCCCCCTCTTTCGCAGCATGATTCTCTTGCTTTTGTTTCAGTTGTTCTTTCTCAATCATGGGGAGTTAGATTGGTTGATTATGTAGATAGTGTTGATCTATTTTCTCACAAGGTCTCATGGAAGGATCCCTCTACTCTGCCATTGTCCTTGCAGGAAATTCAAAATTTTAAATCTGTTTTGCAAGACCGAGTGGCTTTCCTTTCTAACATCAAAGATCAACTTATTTGGTGCCCTTCTAAATCGGGAAACTACTCTATTAAAGAAGGATATTTTGCTATACAACAAATGGCCAATCAAAATGCTCCTCATCATGCCTTTTTGTTCTGTTGGAATAACTCAGTATTACCTAAAGCTGGTGTTTTTTCCTGGCTCGCGCTGCAAAATAGAATTTTGACTAGTGATCGTTTAGTCAAATTTAATATTGCAGCCTCCTTTTCTTGTGTCTTATGTGGTAAAGCTCTTGAAGATTTCAATCATCTTTTTCTTCATTGTGAGTTTGCAAGTAGTTGTTGGCATTTTGTCCTACAAAATTTATCTCTTTCATTCCCTTTACCTTTATCTTTATGGGACATGTTTCGGTCTTGGCCAGTTTTGTATTCATCTTCTCTATTTGCTTGTTTGTGGTTTATAATTCCCTCTTCAGTCATATGGGCCATTTGGTGGAAAAGAAACAAGTGCATTTTTAGATGTGACTCATCAGATTTATCGGTTATTCCCAGGATTTTGGAAATAAGTATTATTGAGCAAGTTAATGCTCATGTTGAGAAATATTTTAACATGAATTCAAAGTTCTCTTCTTGGGACAATTTTATGATCTCTTCTTGGAAAAGTATCATTATTCCTGTATCACCCGCCTTTACAAGGATTCGGAAAACACCCGTAGATAGAAATTCCATAAAATGGCATCCTCCTAATGCCCCTTTTTGTAAATTAAATTTTGATGGATCCTCCTGTGGAAACCCTGGTGATTCAGGAATAGGGATAGTTTTTCATGATAATTTGGGTTCTTTATTAGCATTAAAAGCTATTCCAATTTCTCCTGGCACAAATAATATGGCTGAGGCTTGTGCTCTTTTGGAAGGTCTTTCTATGGATAAGGATTTGAATTTCAAATACCTTCATATTGAAGGTGAATCAGCTATTGTCATTAATGCTTGCAAGGCAAGAAAAGATGATAATTGGCATTTTCGGTATATTCTTGAACAAATATGGACCCTTTTTGATACGTTTGAGCACCTCATCATCTCACATGTTTATCAAGAAGGTAATGCATTGGCTGATTGCCTCGCTAATATGGGTTGTGACAAAACTATTATTGATTCCTCTCGATTGGGGGGTGATTTGATGAGCTTCCCAAACCTATTAATTATAGCCCGTAGAGAGTTGAGGATTTAATCTTTCTTATTATATGATTTCTTGTTTATACGAGTTGATATTCTCTTCTCTTGGTGAGGTATTTCTTTTCATAATTCCATTTGGTTTTGATTTGAGGTACTTTGCTTTACTTGATCATCACTTGGCATTCATTAATGATGAGTTGGTTGTTATTGATGTTGTTCGTGTGTTTGGTACTCTCTTCTGGTGCGAAATATGGAGATATTTATTTTCACATTGGGAATCCGTCCTTCATATGTCATTTAAAGTTTGACGAAGCGTTGTTTGCATGATTATCTCTGTATGCCGCTTCTTTTGGTTTGTTAGTTTTGTATGATATATCTCCTCTTTCTTTTCATTTACGACATAAAAATTTTGGGCTTCATTTCTCTCTATCATTTCTGCATTCACCCCTTCTCCTTTGGCATTTGTCTATAATGGCGGACCACAGATCTCATGTCGTTGGTGTCAATCATGTTTTGGAACCTTGTGTTTCTTGTAAATTCTCTGCGTTCTGTAGTATATTTTTTTTTTGGTTGCAGTTGTTTTCTGGTGCAGGGGCATGTCAATTTTGATTGTAGGAGTTCTTTGTTGTAGGACATTCAAGATAGCCTAGGAACTTATTTTGTAAATAAGCTTGCATGCTCCTATTCTATAAAATGAGCTTGCATGCTCCTATGTGTAAAAGAGCCTGCATGCTCCTTTGTTGATCTCTATTTTGTAACTAGCTTCGGCTAGAGGATTGTTCACTACTTCTCTTCTATAATCATGTTGATGAGCAATGACCAAAGTTTTTCTTGTTGGTTCTTTTCTCTGGGAGCTCAGTTTGAACCAGTTTTTAAATATATTGTAAAAATTATTTATTATTAATAAAATATATCAAGTGGCATTGCCACCTTGCAAAATTTAAAAAAAAAATTATTCTTCTATTAAATAGTTAATTTGAAAAGATTAATTTATTTAATTCATTTTTCATGTCTTTCTATTAATTAATATTTTATTAATTAATTCATCTATTCTATTCTTTTAATTAATTAAATATCTAATATTTAATTATCCTTTTAACCAAGTTAATGAAATATCTAATATTTAATTATCTCCTCCAATCAATTAAATATCTAATATTTAATAGTTATTCTCCTATCCTATAGTCTCAAATATTAAATAATTTCTAAATTATTTAAATCCCTTTTACAACTCACCCCCCATCTCCACTTCATCTTCCCTTTGCCAACTCATCCAACATGTGGCTAAGGAAATTAATATTTCTTAAATATTAATTCATCATTTATCTTCAACATCCAAATTTAATGAATATTGTGTACATATACATATTTCATAACCATCTCCTATATTCTCTCCAACACCCCCTACATCTTAGGAAGGACTTGAGTCCACTTGTCCTATCATGCCTAAATCTTCTCCAACCATCCCTAGATTCTCTCAGTCAACAACCTAGTCAAGGTGAGATGAGTGACACTTGTCTTCTCCTTCCCCCTTTCTCTCAACCTTCACTTTTTCTCACAACCATCCAAATCTGTAGATCTAATTAGGACCGTTGATCTAAGCCACATCATCTAATCCTCTCAAGGTCTATAAAATCAAGAGCTTCAATTGAGAGAGAGTTAGACTTCAAGAGACTTCACGTGCATTTGCAGGCTAATCATATGCATCTGCGAGTTTCAATCTTGAAGCAAATAGCAAATAGAAAATAGTAATAGCATAATCATTTTAGGATAATCATGTAGTATTGCATATCATAGTATCAGTTAACTACAAGTTATCAATCCATTTTTCATATGCCATCTTGGAAGCCATTAGTGCATTGTCTGAGAGCACACCATCTGCAACCAGGAATAGTGGAGTTAGGACACAATGAGACATAAACCATGAAGGTAATATTAGTATTTTTATTTCATATGTATTTCATGTAGTTTCATTGGTTGAGTTTGCATTTCCTGTAGTATTTCCATTTGTTTTTTGTGAAACTAACTTATTGCAAGTAACATTCTGAGGATGAAATTCAAGTCGACACACATATAATAGTATCAGTTAACTATCAGTTATCAATCCATTCTTTATATGCCATCTTGGAAGCTACTAGTGCTTGTCTGAGAGAAAATCATTTAGAACCAAGAACAATGGAGTTATGACACAATGGGACTTAAATCATGAAGTTAATAATATGGTTTTTATTTTAATATGAATTTTATGTAGTTTCATTGGTTGAGTTTTGATTTCCTATAGCATTTCATTTGTATTTTGTGAAACTAATATGTTGCAGGTAGTATTCTGATGATGAAATTAAAGTCGACACATTTTGGCACCCACCGTGGGGCTGGAGCCTCGCTTATATCTTTCTAATATCCTATCTAGCTCTCACAAACATAAGTTTAATGCATTTGTAATCCATATTCATGCTTGCATGATTTTTGACAATGCTTTCATTTAATATATTAGCGCTTTTATCTTGCAGGTTATCCTATTTGGCATTTAGGTTAGCACTTTTGTTGACAAATCAATGCATTTGATCCTTAGATTAACGCTTTTGTCTTTGAGATTAATGCATTATTGATTTTAGTTAGCGCGTTTGTCTATGAATTCTCCAATATTAGTCTGCAAAGCAGTGCTTTCATATCGTAGGTTCACGCTTTTGTCCTCTACATCAGTTCTTTTGAGGTGGAGAACAACACATTTTATAGGATAGCACTTTTATTTGCAACTAACAAACTTTTTCTGTAGGTTTGAATGTCCAAGAACTAAAAATTTTAAACTACTAACATATCTATGTCCAGGATTATTTTAAAGAAAATTTCATGCATTTCCTCACGTAGTGAATTAGGAGTTTTATTTTTAAAAGTAACACATCATATCTTGCTCATTTAGCTTAACTAAGGGATAAATTGATAGCATGCAACTTGCATTTTGAGTTACTTCTTTAAAGTAGTTGCACATAGATTGTAGAGGGCTAAAATAAACTTGTGTTTTCCATACTTGATGAAGTAGTAGGTAAGTATGCTCTCACCTTCATACGGTGATCAAAAAACCATACCTACTATCTTTTATGTGTAACCTTTAGAGGGCCTTCCTTCTCAAGTTGCCTTGAGGGGGCTAGTGAGAGGGGAATGACCCAAAGTGGAAATGGGCTAATACTGAGTCCTTCCAATCCACTCTAAATAAATTGTGTTTGTGACAAAAGTCACAAACAACATGTGCTGATAAGTTCAAACCGACACTATGTTTCCCCATAAACCCTATGGAACATAACCTCTATAGGCTGGGAACCTTCTGTATTTACAGAGCTGAAAGTGTTGCATGTATGGCCAGATGACCAAAAGCCTTTACTAAAAAACACTTGTACTAGTTGCCAAAATCCTTCTAATTGTCGGCGTAGGAGGTCGGACCTCTGAAGTGGCTCATACACATACGATTCTTAGTAGAGATATAAAGTTTTCCATGGGGATTTTTCCTGGAAATTGGTGCTTGGTTGCCCTGGAGAAGTGAGTGTCGAGGATGGAGCCAGTAGGGTCAAGCATCTAACTATCCGCTTTGAATCGCATAGCCTTGGGGGAAACCCCATGTGAGATTCAACAATTATTGTCTCAGTCTGCCATAAGATTTCATTTTTTTTCAAATATTGTGTCTTTTGTGTCTATAACGTGCTTAAAATGGTAAAACATTAAAGAAAATCATCATCTAAAAATGAGCAAAAATCTAACAACTTGCTGGAAAAATTAAAAAATCTTTGAAACACAGTCAGAGCAGCGCTTTCAAGCAACAAAGTAGCGCATTTGTCCCATAAGTTAGCACTTTTGACCAAAAAGTTAGCATAAATGCTTTCTCACATCTGAGACAAAGAATATCAAACCAAAATTTCAAAGTCAATATCAAAACACTTCTTGAGTAGAATTGTCTTTAAACTATCACAGATCTTCAAACTAGTTTGATAACTGGGTTACCAATCCAACAAGCTATTTCCAAAACGGTTTCCATAAGCATTAAATATTCAACAAGCTAGTGATTCAACCATCTTAAGTGCAAAAATCAATATCATTATCCATTTCTCATTAGGATATATCAAATCCTCTATCACAAAACATGATCAATCCACCTTTTGTTCATTATCTTGGATATATCGTTCCTATTTTGAACCTAGGTTATATCAAAATCAGAATTGCACAAACATTGGAATCAAGAAAACTTGTAAACTATCATATGCTTATATGACTTTAAAAAACTTCCTTAAGAAAAGAAAGCGCAGTTATAAAGCTAATCAGAAGAGGATAAGATTCTTGTACATCAATTGCAAGATCTTGTTAAAACATAGGACATTCCTACACCGTTTTCATCACTATTTACGTGTCCGCGGGATAGAATTTGATGGAGAAATTTTGCAAGGACATGGTTTTCAATAAAGAGGCGCTTTATTACAACGAACCAACAATAGTGATAAAATCAACAAAGCATACCTTCCTAAACCAATAATCATCTATTGAGTTATTTTTAGAAGGTCAAAAATTCAGAAAGTTTTTCAAAGCAATCACATGCCAGTTTGGATTAGACCTCAATATGAACAATTCAAAAAACAACAAAAACAAATGGAAGAAGAAGATAATTCAACGTTCTAAAATTTTGGGTATATGGTTGTTGATGAAGAAGCAGTCAATAACACCATTAGAGACCTTGAGCAAGATTTCAAATTTGATAGACTAATGGAAAAATTATTAGCGAAGCAAAAAGAAAATTATATTTTAATGTTGGAAAAATCAGGAGCTAAATTGCCACAAGACTTTAACATAGAAGGCTTGAAACGAGATGCGGGGATGAGTAACACTCAAAATACAGATGATCCAAATAATGAGGATATAAACAAAGAAAGCCATGAAGAAACAAGGGGAGATAAAACAAGAAAAGAACATGATGACACAAGAAGAGAGCGTAGTGATAGAAGAACTTATGAAGAGACAAGGAGAAACCATGGATAATCCCTTGTTAAATCTCACTCAACAAATGCAAACTCTACAACAACAAATACAAAAATTGTAGAATGGAACGAGTTCCAAGAAGTATTCCTTGGAAGATATCTTCCTGTATCCTTTTGACAAAAGTTTAAATATGATACCATTTCCACAGCATTGCGAAATCCCTAAATATGGTAAATATGATGGGAAATTTGATCTTCAAGATCACATTAGGGAATTTTATATTATGAGTATGGAATTTGCACACGATGAAACTTACCTGATGCATCTATTACCTAGGAGTTTAAATGGACAATCGATAGAATGTTTCTCAAGACTACCATCTAGAATCAAATCTTTTGAAGAACTTGTGAATAGATGTATTTCACAATACTCCTACAATGTAAGAAATAAGATAACAATGCTGGATTTATGCAATGTTAAGAAAAATAATGGTGAATCTTTCATGATCTTCTTACAGTGATGGAAATAAATGTTTAATAGTTATCCAAGAGATGTACCTGATCAAGAAAAAATGGACATATTCATTGATAATCTTATCAGTGAAATGAGTTATTGTCTAAAAATGCATTGTCCTCCTTCTTTCGCCAAGATGATTGGTAATGGTCTAAAAATAGAAGACACAATGGTAAAGAAAGGAGAGCTAAATATTTACAATAATTCCTACAATAACAATCACAACAACAACAACAACAACAACAACAACAACAACAACAACAACAACAACAATGACAAACCCAAATTCTGGTCAAAGAATAGGAATATCGTCAATGGAGGAAATGACGATAATAATGATACAAAACAACAACCAATATTTAATCTATCAAGTCAAATCCCAAAAAATAACAATCAAGAAAAAAATAAATCCAAGTCTTTCTTCTCCAATCCTTGCAGGAAATTCACAAATATTGGAGAACCCTTGGAATTAGGTTTGAAAATGCTTCTTGCGAATAAACTAATTACTTTACCAGAAGCAAGAATTTATGAACCACAAGTCAAACCTAATTGGTGGAATGACAATCATTTTTGCAATTACCATTGAAACAAAGGACACCAAACTAATGATTGTCAAATATTGAATCACCTTATCCAAGATTTAATCGATAATGGAACTATCACAGTGGATAGTCATAAGACAAACAAATCACATCTAGCCTTCAAAACTCCACTTCCAAATTATGAAAAAGGTGAAAAATCTAAATCAAAATATGACAAAGGCAAGGCCAAAGTGAACTACACTTATACGTATGATGATTTGGTAAATGCCATCATCTTTAAAAATAACACACTTTCAGAACCAATCAACATCATTAGAAGAAGCAAAGCGAAGGTTACATTTCTAGGTATAACAACTGAATCAACATCCACTTCATGACAATATAACCTAGTGGAAAAATTGCAAAGACTACCCGCTCAAATATCAATTTTGGAGTTTCTCAAAGTTTCACCTATACATAAGGAAAATTTGGAAAAAGCTCTAATGGAAACAATAGTTTCAAAAGACGTGGATGTAGATTAGTTCCAAAACATGGTGGGACACCTTATAGCCCCTCATTGCTTATCATTTTCTAAAAAATGATGACACATCCTTATAACATCCTCACAATGCTCCCTTACATGTTGAAGTCGCCATTCACAAAATTTGTGTCAAACATGTACTCATAGATGGTGGAGTTGGCTTAAACATTTGTGCATTAAGTTTAATAAAGGCTTTGGGATATTCAGAAAATGCAATAGATCCAAAGAAGAAAATAACCATTAAGGCTTATGATGAAGAAGAATGTTCTTCTAAAGGAACTGTGGTGTTACCAATTAAAATAGGACCTGTGGAAAGGAATACATTATGCTAGGTTTTATATTTGAATCTATCCTATAACATTCTTCTAAGAAGACCATGTATTCACAACATGCAAGCAATTCCTTCTACATATCACCAATGTGTAAAGTTTCCTCATGAGGGACAAGAAGTCACTATAATTGCAGTACCCAGCTAATATTGAAATAATCTAAAGCCAACACAAGATACAAGAGTTCTGCATAACAGAGAATCACTCTATCCTATCGAATAAATTCAAGAAAAGTTATGGGAAACCTTTGAGAAAAAGCTCAAATTAAATGATGAAGGAATGAGAAAATATTCCTTACATAGCTTGCCACTTTCACCTAAATCATATGGAAAGCTTACAAATGTTCAACCATGGATCTCAGAAAAATCAAAAGAAATATTTGATGGAGCATTTGTTAGAGCTGGAGAACTTGCAGAAGAAACTGAAGACAAGGACATTCTTAGTTGGTTGTGCAAAGATAAAAATGAAACTATAGAAATAGTTACAGAAGTCAATATTCCCACAGAGCAATATGGCAATGGTTATAAGATCATGCAAAAAATGGGATATGAAGGAAAAGGACTAATTGGTAAGCGACAAGAAGGAATTTTAGAACCTATTTGTCCTCACTCTCAATCTAAAGAAGATAAATCAGGACCTGGATATCTAAAATCAAATCAAAAGCAACATAATTATCAACAACCAAAGTGGAGAAAGAAAGCAGTCCCTAAAGAAGAACCATGGCAAGAAAAGCTACATCAAGCAACATAAATTGTAGCAAATAAACAAAAACAAGAAGAATGTGAGAAACAACAGGAAGAACTTGCAATCAAAAGAGAAGAAGAATCTTGTAAACAAGTTCAAAGAGTACAAGAAAGTGCTAAATCTGAGCAAGATATTCCAAAAGCAGTGAAAGAAGAGATGGCTGAAATCAGAGAACTATTTGCACCATACAATATTCCTGTATGGTATAGTGGTGTAATCCTAGACAATGGTTCAAAGACAGATTCAAATGACTATGAATGAGGTCTAGATCTATCATCTAGTGTATCAAGTGAAGAAAAGAATGAAGAGCAAGAAACTATTACAAATGAAGACTTTTCTTTTATAAAAAAAGGATAGAGTTAGAAAGAAGACAAGAAGAACTCAGAATTCAGAGAAAAGAGGCATATACAAGACAACAAAAGAAAGAGGATAAAAAAGAAAAAGAACACCACAAGAAACACAAACAGTTATTGATCAAGTATCATGAAATATCATATTTCTATAAAATGATGAGGAAAATGTACCAAGGTATGGAAGAACCATGGAAGAACTAATAGATACTCAAGCAAGATTGACTATTAGTCTAGAAGAAGCTGAGTTCGAGAGAAAACAAAATATAGAAAAAGAATCCTTTATGTCATGTACACAAGTATGTCAACTTCAAAACACAAATGAATCTATTGAAATTAATCAAGAAGGAACGTGCAGTGTTAAAGATGTGTGTGTTGATATAATCCATTCGTTTGAGGGACAAATGTTAGTCACTTGATTGTGAACCACAAAATACCAATACTGATTTTGTTAGAACTAGTTGGAGAACACTTGGAAGAGACTATCCTCAAGAGTGTTCTCTCTATGAAATTACCTATTCTATGCCAAATTATGACTATTATGTCATGAACCTTGAAGCACCTAACAATGACAATGACTATGACTTACCCCTTCTTCATCTAGAACTAATTGATTGGGATAACCTAGAAAATTCTGAATTGGATGTCTTTTTCAATGACCATGACTTAGCTGTGTATCTTAATGTTGTCGAACCCATAACATCTAAGATATCTTCCATCGTGGAATCAATTAACATTTCTTGCAGTTAGGAGAATGCCAAACTTTCCATTCGCAAAATTGAAATAAAACAAGGAAAACAACCTAGTGTTGAAAACCATTTCATGGCAACACTAGATCAATCAAGAGGAAAAATAAATGACGTATTCAATGGTGAAAACCTCTTTGAGGTGCCAAAAGTTGGAAAATTTGACATCCTCCCTATATATTTTTAGGAGAGATCTACTATTCTAATAGAGCCAATAGAAGCAATAAACATTGGCACGCCCAAAAATCCCAAGATACTTCATCCTGGTGCATCATTATTAGATGAAGAGAAGAAAGAATATATAGAATTCTTCAGACAAAGACATATAATTTTTTCTTGGTCCTATGCAGACATGTCAGGACTTGATCCATATCTTATCATGCATCATCCCAATGTGGATCTAAAGGAAAAACCAGTTAAGAAAAAGCTAAGGAAAATTCGTCCACACATCACTCTTCTCTTAAAAGCCGATTTAAAGAAACTATAGGATGTGGGTTTCATAAGACTTGTTGCCTATCCAGAATGAGTTTCAATCATTGTGCCAATATCAAAGCTAGATAAAAGCATAAGAGTCTGCACCGATTTTAGAGATTTGAATAATGCATGTCCTAAAGATGATTTCCCACTACCAAACTGATATAATTGTGGACTTATTAGTAGGACATGAGATGTTTTCATTAATGGATGGATTCTCAAGATACAATCAAATAAGAATTTCCCTTGAAGATCAAGAAAAGACAACATTCACCTATGCATGGGGTACTTACTACTGGAATATTATGCCATTTGGGCTTAAGAATGCAGGAGCAATTTATCAAAGAGCTATGAGGATAATTTTTCATGATATGATGTACACATTTATGGAAGATTATATAGATGATATAATTGCAAAATCTCATACAAGGAAAGAACATTTGAACATCTTGGGCAAGATCTTTGATAGGCTTGAACAATATCAGTTAAGATTAAATCTAAAGAAATGTACATTTGGAGTAACCTCTGGAAAACTTCTTGGGTACATTATATCATCTCGTGGAATTGAATTAGATCTAGAAAAGGTCAAAGCTATCATGGAAATGGAGTCACCTAGGAACAGAAGTCAATTGCGTTCTTTACAAGGAAGATTGAAATCAATCAAAAGGTTCGTCTCTCAATTAGTAGATAGATGTCATCCATTCACTCATCTTTTACATAAAAAAGTTCCATTCAAATGGGATGAGAAGTGTGAAGAGGATTTTATACAAATCAAAGAGTATCTCATGAATCCTCCAGTACTTATATCACCAATCAAAGGGAGACCATTGTTTCTTTATATCTCTGTGACAAATGTATCATTAGGAGCCTTTTAGCACTGCATGATGAAGAAGGTAAAGAAAGAGTAGTCTATTACATTAGTAGAACACTTGTCGGCTATGAATTGAACTATACATCAGTAGAGAAGACATGCCTAGCAATTGTATTTGCAACTCTGAAAATGCGACATTATATGCTGACTCATTTTGTGAAATTGATAGCTAAAATAGATCCACTAAAGTCTTTGCTGAACAAGTCAACTTTGACAGGCAGACTGGAAAAATGTGTTATGGTACTAATTGAGTATGATATAGAATATGTTGATTGAAAAGCTATCAAAGAAAAGGTCATTTTTGATCAATTAGCTGAAGCACCCTTACAAGATGACATACCATTACACATTGAATTTTCTGATGTAGACATTCTAACAATAAGTACAAATTTTTACGATTTGTACTTTGGTGGTTCTTATACACAATATGAATCAGGCGCAGGAATTTTGTTCATCACACCTCAGGGACACACAATCCCAAAATCATATAGACTAAGGTTTCCATGCACAAACAATACTGTAGAATATGAAGCATTGACTATTGGGCTCAAAATGGCTATTGAATGTAATATCAAGGAATTACATGTCTATGGTGATTCACAACTTATCATAAACCAAATAAATGATGATTATCAAACTAAGGATGATAAGCTCATGCCCTACACATAGTTGGTAGAAGAGTTTAAAGAACACTTTGAAGAAGTATCATTCACTCAGATCCCAAGAAATGAGAATAAAGTAGTAGATGCAATGGCTACAATAGAATCTCTCTTGCAGAATCGGGAGAATCAACAACGTTACAAATTCTTGGTAGAAGATATCTTAACCCCTACTATTCAATCCCAACATACCTACATTATTTTCTATATAGCCGAAACTGATCAATCCTTATACGGCTAGACTTATCAATACTTAAAAGAGAATATCCTTCCTCCTGACCTATCCCGCAATCAGAGAAGAAATTTTATCCGTCAATCATCTTTCTATACTATTATTGTTGATACCTTATATAGGCAAGGTCTAGATAGAACTCTACTGAGATGTCTAGAACAAGAGATATCTGAGAAAGTTCTTAACAAAGTTCACACAGGTATTTGTGGCACACACTCAAGTGGATTAACACTGGCTAAGAAACTTCTTCGTATGGGTTACTATTGGATTACTATGGAGAGAGATTCATTCACATATGCCAAGAAATGTAAATAATGCTAGATCCATGGGAATCTCATCCATGCACCAACACAAGAATTGCATCCTATGGCAGGATCATGGTCATTTTCTTAATGGGGCCTTGATTTGGTAGGTAAGATAAATCCTTCATCGTTTAATGGACATAAGCTCATTCTGACTGCTACTAAATTTTTTACTAAATGGAATGAAGCAATACCTTTGACGAAAGTGACAGGAAAACAAATATTATCATTATTCTTGAATTATATAATCTGTCGCTAAGGAGTTCCTATGACCATTATCACTGATAATGGACAACCATTTAAGAATCAAGATTTGAAGGAACTATGTGAGCGATTCCATATCCAACATAGGTTTTCTACACCATACTATCCATAGGGAAATGGTCAAGATGAGGCATCAAACAAGACTATCTTGAAAATCCTAAAGAAAACACTCAATGAAGCTGGAAAAGACGAGCACATTCAGCTAAATCCTTCTCTTTGGACATAAAGAACTGATAGGGAGCTTGATAGGGATGTGCTCACAAGGTTAATTTGTTCAAAAAGGAACAATTTGTTTCCAAAGACTTATAGATTCTGTTGTATATGATTACTCAATCTGCCTGATTGTCATGATGCCAAATACTCCATGGTTTTCTTGCTTAGCAAACTCCCTTACTAGTGATGACTCTTTCCCATGCACAAAACTACTCAAAATGCTTAACCCTTCCGACTACACTTAATCATGCTTGGCTCTTGGGGCCTTCAACCTTCAGTTTAAATGTGTACTAGGGGTCTTCCACATGGAAATGCATGGGTAGTAAGGTAATGTTCATCATTGAATGCTCATAATCTTGTTTTAGGTCTATAACCCTCAACTTACTCAAACTCATTAATAAGGCTCAACTACCCCAAATGAGGTTGCACATTATCTATGGATCCCAAGTACTCTTTTTACACTATTTTAAATGTTTTCATTATTCTTCATAATCCTCCAAGTTCCATTTTCCCATCGGGTTCATGCATTCTACAAAAACTGTCATTTTGTTGTGTGTTATGCAACAAGACTACTAGCCCGTGGAGGCCTAATTGGCCTTGTTTTGCTCCCTCTAGCCAACAATGGCATTTTTAACCACAAAGAAAGTTTGGGATGGTGTTTTGGGAGTGTATTCTCAAGGATTTTTGAGGTTTAGCCCGCTGTTAGTGTACTTTTTAGACTGTCCACTTTTTATGGCATAATTTGAGGGTTTTGTAGGGTTTGGAATGCTTCTACCATAGTTACTCTCCTTAAAACTTGTTTCAAACTCCCTGGCTGCTTGGATACCTCTGCCTCACCATATTGAATCTTTCCCTGCCCTTTTTGGATAGGCATTATGCCAAAAACTTGGCCAACAAGAAGGAAACTGTCACTATCACTGTCTTTTCACTGTCTATTGACAGTCAACTATTGTCTTCACTTTAAAACCTGGACAAGGGAGTATTTGTATAGAGAGAATACCTCAAAGAGGTCTAAGAAGAATTAAAATAACTCCTATTACATTTCCCTTAGTTTTCCAAGGCATGGATAATGCTTTGAAGCATTCCATTTAGCAAAATGACAACAAATTTCACAAAAATAGTGAACTCACTGTTTTGTCTACAAAATGAGAATGATTACAAGGTGTAAACTATTCTAATACATCAAGATGGTATTTCAAATCCTTGGTCACATTTCTAGACCTCTGTCTCAATGATTTGTCCATTCCAAATTACCTTTGGATGACAATCTTGAGTTTTAATCATGAACTAGCCTAGTTGCTCCAACTTGCCTAGTTCACACTCAAATGCATCTTCTAACCATTCTCTTGGCAAAAAAAGAGAGGAATGTACATTATATAGATGTGGTTCAACTTGGAAGAATCTATTGGAGGGATCCCAGACTTGGATCAACCAAGTTGACACATTTTACAACTCCAAACCCCTGGCAGGGCAGCAGATACACAATTTACAAATATTTTTGAATAAGCACCTTGCAAATGGAAAACTAATGAAACAATTACATGAGAAGCCTTTTTACACCAACATATCAACTTACAAGAAGGTACAATAAAGATTTGTATAGCTACAGTATGGACTGCCCTTAAAAAGGAACAAAAAACAGTCATAAAAGCCAAAAAAACTTGTTTTCTATTGAGTTACTCTTGCAAATACAATCACCAACCCTTTCCAAGGAAAAGGGAGGCCTTATATATTTTATCTAGTTGGTTTCCTCACCCTTGTATGGATAAGAGGCTTCAATAATTATATTTTTCAAGAAAATGACAATTTTGACAACTTTCTTAAGCCAAATGACAACTTTTCTTGTTCACAAAGACATTTTTGACAACCTAGCCTTATCAACTTGCTTAAACAACTTAGACATGCTTATAAACACTAAAAAAACATGTTTCAATTCTCTTGAAACCATTAGGAGACCTTTTTGACAATTTTTCACATTTTTGCCAAAAATTGTCAACTCAAGGCCTGAAATGCAAGATTTGATCTCTTAAGCCCAAAAGGAGATCAAAACCACTAAACATGATCCAAAACAACCTAAAACAACAAAAAATACCTAACACAAGACTTTACAAACATAAAAGCATGAAATACCCAAAAATGGGAGTTTGACTCAACTAGGTGCACCTGCACCATACTCCCCCAAAAACAAAGAAGTCATGTGAGTCCTTAAGGCAGAAAAGAAGAAGGAATGCCAACTTTATAAAAGTTAGCTTTAGGTATCCAAGTGGCCTCTGAGATAGGCTGATCCTTCCACTTGATGAGATGCTCCATGTAGGTGTGATTCCTTGTCTTTTTTAGAACTCTGGAGTCTAGAACCTGTTCAATATGGGGAAAAGAAAGAGAAGGGAGAGATAGATTAGAAAGGGATTAAGAGACATCTGAAACTCTTTGAACCTCCTAAGGTGGCTTCCCTTTGAAAGCAATCAGATCTGCAACATTAAAAATGGGGGACAAAGAAACATTAGTAGGCAAATCAACTTTATAAGCATTAGACCCATACTTAGCCAAGATCTTGCAAGGGCCTATCCTCCTCACCTGAAGCTTGCTTGGAACTCTCTTTTGTAGCCTTGCCTTATTCAAATGAACCATTACATAATCACCTATGGAAAACTGAACATCTCTCTTTGTAGCATCCACTCTTGCCTTGACTTTTTGAGAGGTGTCTTGGAGAGCTTGTCTCACTTGCTCATGAACCTCCTTCATGGAGTGAGCCATGTCATCTACTATCCCACTCTTATGCTGAAAGTTAGTGATATCGCTCAACTCCATTATACCCCTTGGATGCATACCATAAACAACTTCAAATGGACTTTTACCTATACACCAGTTAACACTATCATTGTAGGCATATTCTGCTTGATGAATGAGTTGATCCCAACTCTTCCCATAGTCCTTTGTCAAGAAGCTAAGCATGTTTCTAAGAGACTTGTTCACAACTTCAGTTTGGCCATCAATTTGTGGATGATAAGCTGAACCAAAAGAGAGAATAGTACCCAATCTCTTCCACAATGTTTTCCAGAAATGACCAAGAAACTTCACATCCCTATTTGAAACAATGCTAGTAGGTAAGCCATGAATTCTAACAAATTCTTTGAGAAACAAATACGCAATATGACTTGCATCATGTGTTGTTTTGCAAGGAATGAAGTGAGCCATCTTACTGAATCTGTCAACTACTACAAAGATGCTATCAAATCGTGCTTGAGTTCTAGGTAATCCTACTACAAAATCCATGCTAATGCAATCCCAAGGCCTATGTGGAATGGGAAGAGGCTGATATAAACTAGCATTAGAGGAGTTACCTTTTGCTTTCTGGCATACCAAGCACTTCTCAACATACCTCCTGATGTCTCTCTTCTTCTTAGGCCAATAATAGAACCTTTGAGCTAGCTCTAAGGTCTTATTGAGACCGAAATGTCCACTTAAGCACCCATTGTGCTTCTCTTGAATGAGGTTCTCTCTCATAGAACCTTGTGGAACACACAACTGTCCACCCCTGAATAACAAACCATCCTACAAGGTGAAATCAGCATATGCACCATGGAAGTTATTCTCAAAATCTTTACAAACTTTATAAGCTTCAGCAAAATCATTATCAGTAGGATACATGTCCTTGAAACTATCAATACCAATGCTCTAAACTTGAATCTCATGAATAGTTAACAATCTTCTACTCAAAGCATCCGCTACTTTATTCAACTGACCCTTCTTATGCTTAAGAGTAAAAGTGTAAGCTTGTAAATATTCTACCCATTTAACATGCCTATCATTTAGTTTATCTTGTGAGTTCAAGAAACTGAGTGCTTGATTATCTATGTATACAACAAACTCTTTAGGAAGAAGATAGTGTCTCCATTTCCTAAGTTCTTGTACTAATGCATAAAGTTCTAAAACATAGGATGAGTACTTTTTCTTTGCATCATTTAAATTTTCACTAAAGAATGCAACTGGTCTATTTTCTTGACTTAAAACAACTCCTACTACAATATTACTAGCATCACATTCAATAGTAAAAAGCTTATCAAAACTAGGCAAAATGAGCACTAGTTGAGTAGCTACTTTAGTTTTCAGTAATTCAAACCCCTTATTTGCTGCATTTTTCCATTGAAACTTTACCTTTACACCCCTTTGATGGTGTCCAACATTGGAGCACAAATCTCACTGAATCCCCTGATGAATTTCCTATAAAACTGAGCCAAACCATGGAAGCTTCTAACATCACTGGCTGTCTTAGGAGTTGGCCAATTGGTTATTGCTGCAACATTTGAGTGATCCATTTTTAGATTGCCTCCTGATACCACAAAACCAAGATAGACTAATTCTTCCTTTATAAAATCACATTTCTCAAGATTAATGGTTAGCTGTTCATCAGATAACTGTTTCAAAACATTAGCTAAATGAAGTAAGTTCTCTTCCTTAGTCTTGCTGAAAATAAGAATATCATCTAAATACACTACAACAAATTTGCCAATGAAATCATGTAAAACTTCATTCATGAGCCTCATGAATGTCCTGGGAGCATTAGAGAGTCCAAAAGGCATGACTAGCCATTCATAGAGACCCTCATTCATTTTGAAAGTTGTCTTCTACTCATCCCCCTCTTTGATCCTTATCCGATGGTAGCCACTCTTCAAATCAATCTTACTGAAATACTATGCACCCCCCAAACAATCCATAAAATCCTCTATCCTGGGTATGGGAAATCCGTATCTGATGGTGATTTTGTTTATGGCTCTAGAATCTATACAAAGTCTCCATGTTCCACCCTTCTTAGGTGCCAACACTATAGGTACTACACAAGGACTAATGCTTTTCCTAATCAGCCCTTGGTCTAAGAGTTCTTGTATTTGTCTTTCTACCTCTTTGTTTTGGTCAGGGGTCATCTTGTAGGCTTCCTTATTGGGCAAAGAGGCTTCAGGAATGAAGTCAATTTGATGGCTAATGGCTCTAGGAGGTGGTAAGGCTGCAGGTGTACCATCACTGATTATTTGTTTGAAGTTATCAAGGATTTTTTGCACTTCATATGGTATCTCAACTTTCTTTTCTACCTTTTCTTCCTTAGGCTTCACTATGAGTGCAAATCCTACTCCTTCACCCTCTTCTAGTGTTTTTATGAACTCTTTCTCATTCACTAACAAGATGTTAGGCACGCTATTGCTGCTCTCTCCTTCTTCAATGAGGGATTGAATTTGATAGCTTACTCCATCTTTTTGAAAAGAATAGGAGTTTATTTCCCCATCATGTTGTGCTTTTCGATAAAACTGCCATGGTCTACCCAGCAACAGGTGGCAAGCATCCATAGGAAGGATGTCACATAGGATCCTATATACATATCCCCCAATGTCAAAATCTACCCAAGCTTGCTCATTTACCAACACATGTTGTCCCTTATTCAACCAGGTGACTTTGTATGGCTCCTTGTGTTGTATCCTAGGTATTTTCAATTTTCTTACTGCTTCTTTGGATATGATGTTATCTGTGGATCCTGAATCTTTGATCACCTTACACACCTTTCCCATGATTTTACACTTAATCCTAAACAATTCTCTTCTCTGTGAGGCCTCTGCACTATGTGGTTTCTTCATTAACACTCTCTTGATCATCAAACTCTCACCATCTTCTGAAGCTAGGTGGTTCAATGCTGAAGTTCTGGTATTACCTCCATCTTCTTGAACATAATTTACTCTCTTTTCACCTCCATAGGATGAACTAGGCTTCTCTAGGCATCTATAGGCAGGGTGGCCTAACTTTTGGCAGTTGTAGCATTTCATGGTTGAGAAGTAGGACCCTCTCCCTAGTCCATTAGATCTATCCCTACGCAGGTTGCTTGATCCCCTACCCCTATAGTTGGGTTTTCTCTAAGAATCCCCACTTTGCACGATAAGCTTAGACTCTCCTTGGGACCGTTGATCTATGTTTCTTCCCCCAAAACTGCCTCTATGGCCTCTACCATCTCTTCCCCTACCTCTTCCTCTATTATTTTGTTCTTGCTTTCTTCTACCTTTCTCTTCCACCTTAAGTTCCAATTGATAGCACTTGTGTATGGTTTGTGGGCACAACAAGCTCATCTCTTCCTGGATGTTCCACCTTAACCCATTCAAGTACCTTGCCACTTTGATAGTTTCATCCTCCACTACTCTGGATCTCATGCATAGTTTCTAAAACTCTTCAATGTATCTACTGACATCTAGATCTTTTTGTCTCAAGTTTTGTCTTTTCTTGTGAAGTTGTATCTCACAGTATTTAGGAAGGTAGGTCTCTTTGATTTTGGCTACCATTGCCTTCCAGGTAGTGGTTGCTTGCCTAGTTTCACCCTTTCCTCTTGGATGAATTTCCACCATGTTAAGGCTGCCCCTCTCAGCCTTGATTTTTCCACCTTGACCTTTTGTGCTTCAGTCACTCCATCACACTCAAAATGGTTTTCTAACTCTTCAATCCACTCTATTAGAGCATCTGGATCCATCTTCCCACTGAAAAGAGCCACTCCTTCTAAGGTCTTACCACTCATAGCTCTCAAGGCTTTCAAGAATGGTTCTTGCTCAATGACAGGATTGAGCATGGGGACTTAATCCTCTATTGCCATCATTTTGCCCTGATCCCCAACCTTATCATGGACTTCTTCAGTTTTGACTTCTACTTCAGCTAGTTTCATTGCTAGTTGATCTAATCTTTCTCTGAGTTTCCTATTTTCCTCTTCTTGGTCCTCAACCTTCTTAGCCAATTCTACATTGGTCACCATGTTTGCCTAATGTGTCTTTCCCCTGAATCTTTGTTGACTTTGATACCACTATGATAGGGAGCTTGATAGGGAAGTGCTCACAAGGTTAATTTATTCAAAAAGGATCAATTTGTTTCCAAAGACTTATAGATTCTATTGTATATGATTACTCAATCTACCCGATTGTCATGATGCCAAATACTCCATGGTTATTTTGCCTAGCAAACTCCCTTACTGGTGATGACTCTTTCCCATGCACAAAACTACTCAAAATGCTTAACCCTTCCAACTACACTTGCTCATGCTTGGCTCTTAGGGCCTTCAACCTTTAGTTTCAATGTGTACTAGCAGTCTTCCACATGGAAATATAGGGGTAGTAAGGTAATGTTCATCATTGAATGCTCATCATCTTGTTTTAGGTCTAGAACCCTCAACTTACTCAAACTCATTAATAAGGCTCAACTACCCCAAATGAGGCTGCACACTGTTTATGGATCCCAAGTACTCTTGTTACACTATTTGAAATGTTTTCATTATTCTTCATAAGCCTCCAAGTTCCATTTTCCCATCGGGTTCATGCATTCTACAAAAACTATCATTTTGTTGTGTGTTATGCAGCAGGACTACTAGCCCATGGAGGCCTAATTAGCCTTGTTTTTCTCCCTCCAACCAATGATGGAATTTTTAACCACAAAGAAAGTTTGGGATGGTGTTTTGGGAGTTTATTCTCAAGGATTTTTGAGGTTTAGCCCACTGTTAGTGTAGTTTTTCAGACCGTCCACTTTTTATGGCATAATTTGAGGGTTTTGTAGGGTTTGGAGTGCTTCTACCATAGTTACTCTCCTTCAAACTTGTTTCAAACTCCCTGGCTTCTTGGATACCTCTACCTCACCATATTGAAGCTCTCCCTACCTTTTTTGGATAGGCATTATGCCAAACACTTGGCCAACAAGAAGGAAACTGTCACTGTCACTGTCTATTGATAGTCAACTGATGTCTTCACTTTAAAACTTGCACAAGGGAGTATTTGTATAGAGAGAATACCTCAAAGAGGTCTGAGAAGCATTAAAAGAACTCCTATTATGTTGCCTTTAGTGTTCCAAGGTGTGGATAATGCTTTGAAGCATTCCATTTAGCAAAATGACAACAAATTTCACAAAAATAGTGAACTCACTGTTTTGTCTAAAAAATGAGAATGATTACAAGGAGTAAGCTATTCTAATACATCAAGATGGTGTTTCAAATCCTTAGTCACATTTCTAGACCTCTGTCTCAATGATTTTTCCATTCCAAATTACCTTTGGATGACAATCTTGAGTTTTAATCATGAACTAGCCTAGTTGCTCCAACTTGCCTAGTTCACACTCAAATACATCTTCAAACCATTCTCCTAGCACAAAAAGAGAGGAATGCACATTATATACACATGTTTCAACTTGGAAGAATCCATTGGAGGAATCCCAGACTTGGATCAACCAAGTTGACACATTTTACTACTCCAAACCCCTGGCAGGGCAACAGATACACAATTTACAAATGTTTTTGAATAAGCACCTTGAAAATGGAAAACTAATGAAACAATTACATGAGAAGCCTTGTTACACAAACATATCAACTTCCAAGAAGGAACAGTACAAATTTGTACAGCTACAGTTCAGACTGCCCTTCAAAAGGAACAAAAAACAGTCATAAAAGCCAAAAAAACTTGTTTTCTATTGAGTTACTCTTGCAAATACAATCACCAACCCTTTCCAAGGAAAATGGAGGCCTTATATAGTTTCCCTAGTTGTTTTCCATGCCCTTGTATGGATAAGAGGCTTTAATAATCACATTTTTCAAGAAACTGACAATTTTGACAACTTTCTTAAGCCAAATGACAACTTTTCTTGCTCACAAAGGCATTTTTGACAACCTAGCCTTATCAACTTGCCTAAACAACTTAGACATGCTTAGAAACACTAAAAAAACATGTTTCAATTCTCTTGAAACCATTAGGAGACCTTTTTGGCAATTTTTCACATTTTTGCCAGAAATTGTCAACTCAAGGCCTAAAATGCAAGATTTGATCTCTTAAACCCAAAAGGAGGTCAAAACCACTAAAAATGATCCAAAACAACCTAAAACAACAAAAACAACCTAACACAAGACTTTACAAACATAAAAGCATGAAATACCCAAAAATGGGAGTTTGACTCAACTAGGTGCTCCTGCACCACGAACCAACATCCACACACCAACGGGGGAAACTACATATTGCTTAGTCTATGGATCAGAAGCCATATTACTAGTAGAAGTAGATATACCTTCTCTACAAGTTTCCTTGAAAGGTCTTATACCTGAAGAAGAATAACGAGTCTCTAGACTTCAAGAACTTGAGCTGATTCAGGAATGTCGTCAAAATGCAATAGATCATTTGAAGGCATATCAATAGAGAATGGCAAGAAGTTATAATCACAGAGTCAAGCCACACATTTTTTAGATTGGAGATATAGTTCTAAGGGAGAATCCAAGAAATCAACAAGACCGAGAAAAGGGTAAATTTGAACCAAATTGGTTAGGTCCTTTTGTCATAGTAGTAGCATATGGCTCAAGAGAATACAAGTTATCTACTCCTGAAGGTGATTGGTTTGATGAACCTATCAATTCCATCCATCTTAAGAAATTCTATGCTTGAGATATAAAGTGCTGGAAAAAATCAATAAAAAGCATATAAAGTCCTGAAGAAAGTAGTAAAAAAAAAAAAACAGAAAATCCCTAAAAAGCATAAAACAATGAAAACAAAAGAAGACAAAAAAATCAAAATATGGAAAAAATGCAATAAATTTAGGCAGTGAAAACCTGGTAAACAGTTGCAATCTAAAAGTGAGTCCTTCCATCTATGAGATCACTTTGCGCACCTATCCACTCCATCCTAATCGCATCTACCACTTCCATCTATCCTAGCTCATTCATTTCATCTTTCGCATTCATTGCTTTGAACCATTAGCAGGAAATATGCAACTTACCAGCAATTATGAATTTTTGACATACTTGTCATAGTCATTGTCTTAGATTTTATCATAATCAATCAATCTGCATTTATATCCTGCCATGGTTTGGATCTTGATCAATTCATACATCCATAATAAAGTTTTGTTTCCACTAGGGTCAAAATCCTAATTCCTTTTGCTAAGGTGATATTTTAAATCTTTGAAAATCCAAAATATTCAAAAAATTTAGAAAAACCAAAAACACCTAGGGTTTTGAAACAGATAATGAGCAACAAAGCAATGAAGATCAAGGCCTTTTATGACAACTAAATCGTGAAACTCAGAAAACAAACAATAAACTAACAAGTAATAAAAGATTATTAATGATCATTCATCAAGATGATTATATTAGTTAATGACCATGAGAACATGTGAATGACATACAAGATTCAGTGTTTATATCTAGATTTTATTGCTAATCATGTACTCTATGCGACTCAAGGATGTCCATGACTAGAGAAGCTATGATGGGGCATAATAATTATTTTTGTTTGTTTTCAGTGGTTTATCTCTTATTAAGGTATGTACTTGTCTAAGGATATGATCGACAAAAGATCAAGGAGGATGCTTCGAGTCATGCATGAAAGCTGATAATCCTTGTTTGTTCTGCAAGAAATACTCAGGTCAACTTGATTCATTATATTAAGTTGCTTGTATAAAATTTTTATATCAAAATCCATGTAAGAAATACTCAGGTCATCTTGGATCATTATGTCAAGTTGCTTGTATTTTCTTACAACATTTTAAAGCTCAATGATGAAATCAAGCACTGTTACAAGACAACATATGAAGAATGGAAGTATCATTTTAGTTAGATCATTTTTATATTAGCTCATTATTCATCTGCATTATAAGCATTCATTATCGGTTCCATTATAAGCATTTCATTTAAATCAGAGATCAATAGTTAAATAAAGATTGGGTATACTTGGACAAACAAAAACAATTTGTATTTGATCATTGTAGGTGCATTCATCTTTAGAATCAATTAAATTATCATCATTCATTTCATTTAGTTGAATTTCATTCATTGCATTAGTTTTCATTCCATTAAGTGCATTTCATAATCATGTAGTATATCATCATTATTATTTGCATTAGGATCATTTTCATTGTAGTTCTTTTTATCCATTAAGATCATTTATTTTCATCTTTGCACTTAGATTCATTAATCATTATAAGCATTACATATAATAATAAAAAACATTTCATATCGATCATTTACAATTGAAAATCATTATATACATACACATCAAAAATAAAATAAAATCATTATAAGCATTCCCATATAAATCATTGCATTTGCATCATTTAAGTAAAGAATACCATTTAAGTTAGTAATCATTTTCATTTGCATCCATGATCATTAAAATAAAAAATAAAAAGCATTTTTCATTGCATCATCATATAGAACATCATCATCATGAAAATAAAGGAAAGAGAAGATCATCATATCATCATCCATGCAATCAATGCATATAGATCATCATCATATAGAGTAACATGCATAATAAACCAAAAATCATCATATAGAGTCCATGTCTACATATATCATCATAAAACAATAAAAAGTCCAAGTATACAATGATATCGGATCAATAATACAAGTGCCTCATCAATATAAATCAAGTCAAGGCTGTCCTATGCCAATACCACCTAAGTCTATTTGCCTCTGTGGATGTGGACGAGAAGATCCTCCAGATGCCTATCCCACACGTGACACCAATAGGCATGTGCTGAATGATACCAAACTATCTCAAAATGCGACTCATCAATTTCCACTCAATAATGTATGGAGTACGACCAATGAGATATCTACTCTGCAAAATATATGGTAATGTCCGTGCATCATCCATCCATGGCTCACAGTCGATATAAGGTCTCCAAATGATGCTATCTAGTGAATCTAGAATCCAACGCCAATACTCCATCTTACCCAACTTATGCTGAGTAAGGATACCTGCATATAAATAGACATATGGCTGCCTCTCACCACGAACTCTATGATGGATAGGCCGAGTAATAGCAATGTGCTCCCAACACCAGATCTGTAAAAGTGTGCATCCTATAGACAGACTAGCACTATCATAAAAAATAACGTGATGAATATTATGATACAAATGAGCAAGCATGCAAACACCCCACACATATCGAGTTCGATGTTGCATCATACTCTGAAGAATCTCACCCCAACCAATTAAAAAACCTCGAGATCTCATGTGTGGATAGATGAATCCGCCAATCAAACCTGCAAGAATCACTGGGAGAGTATCGTAGTACATGATCATATCCTCCCATCAGATCTCTCCTCTAGAAATGTTGTCATCATCAAATATGGCTCTACAAGCCTCTATCCCTCCACGATCCTGAAAATCATACTAGACTAACTCACTAGTCATGGGGATGTGAAGAATCCTATAGACATCCTCGAGTGTCACACTAATCTCACCAGTGGATGAGTGGAAAGTGTTATGCTCACTATGCCATCTCTCTACTAAGGCAGTCAACAATCCCCTATTATGGATAATATCATACATGTATAACAAATTCCATAATCCGCGGGCATCTATATGTCTAATCTCAGCCTGGGTAAGCTCTAGAACTAAATGGCGCATGGACGGGAATTTCTCCCAACACTGGAGAACATCAAGTTTCTCCTATTTAACATGAGAATTTTATCTCTATCAATAATCAATCATCTATCTATCAAGTCAAAGGGATCTCTAATATACCACATCAACAATTGATAAATCTTTTCAGTGAAGAAAATAAGGATATGAAATCAACCTAAAACTATCAATCATGGTTTTCTATCAATCAATCAGTTCAATCAAACTCTGCTATGCTCTTCATCAGAAACTGAATTGGTCTCTTAGAGATAATCTATCAATATACCAATCAAATCAATCAATCATTTATCGTATCAATCAACATTATCAAAATTTATATCAATCAAGACATCAATTGAATACCTATCAATCACATTTGTGTATCGAAATGCCTAAATAAAATCATCTCAAAGAATTTTAACATGAACAAAATCAAACAAATTCATCTAAAGTAAAAGTGCTAACCTTTTTAACAAAATCACTAAATCATTCAAAAGTGCTAACATTTTCAACAAATGCGCTAACCGACAAGTCAAAAGCGTTAAATCAATCAAAAGCACAAACCTTTTTCACATATGCGTGAACACACAAAGCAAAAGCGTGAATTCTACAAAATTTCTAACATCCCAAGAAAAAGTGATAACCAAACAAACAACGGTGCTAACTTAACAAAAGCGAAAGTATACAAAGCAAAAGCGCAAACCAAGAAAGCAAAAGCGCTAACACGCAAAATAAAAAATTGGAAAATTCAAAACAAAACCTAAAACATGTCGAAAAACAAGGAAATTAGTATGGCAAGTTGAAATTAAGCTTGGAATAAGGTACATATTGGATAACTATAGTCAGGAGGTCGTTGATATCATCGAACGTGCTCAAATCAATGGTTCTCGAATGAAATAACCATTTTGCCACCTCACCAAGACAGTTCTTTTCACTCCACAAGTTGACAAAGATGCAAATGAGAATAAAATTAACCTAGGTTAATTTTACAATTACCATTTGGAAGGGTGATTGATGATTTTGAATGGGGCATGTATACACATAAAATGGCTATGAGCAATTAAATAAATATTTTATATCTATTTAATAATTATTCTTCTATTAAATAGTTAATTTGAAAAGATTAATTTATTTAATTCATTTCATGTCTTTCTATTAATTAATTTAATTGAAATATTTTATTAATTAATTAGTTTATCCTTTTCTTCTAATTAATTAATTAAATATCTAATATTTAATTATTCCTCTAATCAATTAAATATCTGTTGGTTAACAAATTTGCCTTTTCTTCAATTTTTATGTGTTTTTAAAATAAAGACTCATGCACATCCTATATGAAAAAGAAAACATACCAACAATTGGGTGAACCAAGATTTGATTTACCCTTTGCATAAGAGTGCAATTCCTCATAAGATGAATAAATTTTTATGCAGATTACTCAAGAAACAAACACACTTTTAACCAAAAAGCGAGAAAGGCTTCCACATTCATTTGTCAACACAAAGGAATGTTGCAAAATATTTATTTTAAAGTATAAAGCTCACATACTTTATCTTTGTACGCATTCATTCAACATAAAATTTATTCCATCCACAATACTCAAAGTAATGAAAATGTTGATCGATTCTCACTCATGTCTCACAGGACAAGGGGGATCGAAGTCCTTTAAACAACTATGAAGTACTATTTAAACAAAGAAAATCAATGAATCCACAAACTAAGATAAAGCTAGTAATGAAGAAAATATTTTCAGTGCATAAGCATATATCCCAACAGAAACTACTAATATTTCAAATGCATAGATTTGAAGATCGAACCACAATGTTATTTTCATTCAAAAACTAGAATTGTCTATCTTGAAAATCCAAAGAAAACTCAGTTTTGTTTTTTTTTCAATCAAATTTTTTTGGACCCTTTTAAAAGACTTATCCAACCATATAAATAGCCTCCAGGCTATGATAGTTTGTTACACATAAAACCGGAGTTAAATAATTAACTCTATCCAAAAGTTAAAGGAGTCTAGTTTCAAAAAACTGAAAAGCAATAACTAAACTAAAAACGTGGAATGACCCACGAGAAAAGAAAGCACGATCAAGCTCCAACAGATGATGTGGCTTAATCTTGTCTATCTTGTGATCCAAGAGTACTTCGAATGTTTCGCCATTCCAATTGAGTTGTTGAGAAGTTTAAGATGAGCTGGTAATGTGGGAGGCCTATATGCAAAATCCGTTGCTTCCATACTTCCTTCTTTTTACCTACCTGTAGGACTTTACTCTTATGCATCTCCAAATGAACGAAAGAGACAACCAACATAGATTCAATTCTTACGACCTTTGAGATGTCCTCAATTGTTAAAGACTTTGCTTCCTGAATCTGTTGTATTTGATCTTTGAAGGCCCGAATCATTTGTGATGAATCCTCAAGCATTTTCTTATCCTCTCTTAAGAGCTGAAGATCTATGCATTTCATGTCTTTTTGTATAGTGTCAGTCAACTCGTTCAATTCTTTTAAAAGCTTGAGGAATTCTTCATGTCCTTGCTGAATGATTGAGTTCCTCCACTCAATGTTTTCTTTGCAAACAAAGAGTATGTTTTCATATAGGCCATGCACCATATTCTCGGTGAGGAAGTTCATTACCCCATATCTCTATGTATCTCTCATCTGCCTTAACACAACCAACCATTTACTTTTCTCTTTCTCCCAGGCAACCATCTCTGTTTCTATCTCTTTCCAAAAATTTTCCTCATTCTCAAACACTTTGACCAAATCAGAGATATAACTTGTCCCTTGTTGTGCAATTGATTCAAGCCATTTGCTAAAAAAATCTCTGATCATTCAGCTCATTTGAATTTGATAAAGTAACTTCTTATTCAAAGGTGATTTTGGGTCAAATGATAGAGAAACTTGGGAGAGAGGCTGAGGATTTGGATTCTGGATAGCATTAATATATTGAGCCATCTATATTATAATTTGCTTCTTCTCACTTTTATCTTTCTCATCCTTCCAGGTCCTTGTGAGAATCCTTTTAGTTGAAGATTCCAATTGTTTAACATTAGTGGCTCGATAAGTTGTCCCTAGATTGATCTTTTCAATGATAAATTCTTTCTTAGTAACATTCTCAATCTCTTTATTTGATGGAGGTCGAGCTACCTCCGCAACCCAGTGTCCTGTCTGCTCATCCACATCAATCATGGTTTTTGTTTTGAGTCTTTTGGACATCCAAGTCCTTCCCAGGAATTTACTAACCATATCCTCCATTGGGATCGAAATAGGAATTACATTCCTCTTTTTGGTAAGTGAGGAACTCATCCACTTAGGAGTGGTGGATGTTTCCTTTGACAATGGTGATTGTTGATTACTGGTGACAACAACCATAGTATTCTCAGAATCTTCAGGTTGCATGATTTCTTTTCCACTATCTGCAACATTTGGGAGGGGTTGATCTTTCATTTGGGCATCCATTGTTTCTTGAGTTTCCTCCTTAGAATCTAAGTCAACTACTAGTGAACTTTGCAGGGTTTTCTGATTACTTTTTGTGCTATGTGATCTGGTAACTTGTATTCTTAGTCTTCTCCGAGCTTTGTTTCCATTCACCTACAATATCAACAACAACATTAGAAGAAGGAAGATATGTTTGGGAAGTTGCATGAGTTCGACTGACTTTCTTATCCTTAAGTACAAGAACAAGATTTTGTTTGAAACGCCGATCCTTCAACCATTTCTCTGTTCTTCTGATTACATTAAAGGTTCTGGACTGAATGCTATCGTCCCCTTTTCTACTCCAATCAATTTCTAGGATAGGATGTCCTTGTATCTTCTCATTAAGCTCGGGGTCGACTACTTCTTCATCTCCTTCTTCTTGCACCCCATAAACTTTAATGGATAGGCCCACTGTGATAATTTGCTGAACCATGAACCTTGACCACAGCCTTCTTCGCACTTCGAACTCATCAACACAGTTCTCCCAATAATCCTCCAATTGAGGTTCATGCCGAAAATCACTATCCACTTCTAAATTTTCTCTAGCAAATGCCCGACTATCAAATTTGTATTTGGAAACATATGGTTGAAGCTTGAACCTTTTGAATTCAAGTTCAATGTTCAATCTATCTAAAACAAATGCACAACTATAGTGGCCAAGTTCTACAAGAAAGATCACCCCTGACTTCCCTCCACTCTTTTTGTCAATGTATGCCAGTTGACGATAGACATCAATTAAAACATAACTATCTAACACAAACCAGGGCAACCTGAAAGGTTCACCATGAATACCACCAAATCAAATATAAGTGAACTGGGGAAATTGGATAAAATAACTACCATAAATGTCGATGAATTCCATGGCCTCCGTTGTCAATCTTTTATTTATGTTTCCTCGCAACTTGTGAACCTATCTCCCTATGAAAATATCATTCCACCTCATAAAGTTCTCTGCATATCTTTGTTCCTATAGGTGAGGATAATATTCATACACCTTTATCCCATCAATCTAGGGTTCATGATGCAACCCATTCCAATCTTGGGTACATGCAAGCATATAAAACAAATAAGATGATATAAAGAAGCCACTCATTCTTGCAAACTTGTTCAGACTTTCATGCAATCTTTCTACAATTAACTGCCCCCAATCCAGGTAGGTTCTCCCATTCAACATGAATTGGATATAGAAGTACATCCATTCTTCCCAATAGAAGGCATGGGCATTCCCTTTCAACCTATTCAAAATAATGATAGTCTCGTACCTCTGCTATGAAGTGTTCTCTGGTAAGAGGCCTTGGCAATCTAGACCCCCTTTTTGAATCTTTAGTAGCCAATTTCTTGCAATCATACTTTTATAAGTGCTTTTCTTTTCAGAGAAGAATGAATATGATGTGCCAATAGTCCAGTCCTCATATGGCTCTTTATGAGGTATACCCATGGCTGCCATTATAGTTTCTCTGTCAATTTTTAACTGCACTTCGCCATTGACATTCCTGATACATCTGTGCTCTACATCATACCTTTTCATACATTCTAGTACCAACTTTAGGCATGGTGCAGCAATGGGGAATGCAGTGGCCTTAGTTGAACCACTCTTCACTATTCTTTCCATCATTGAATTCTGAACTAGGTTTTTGGCTCTTTCGAGAAAATTAGAAAGGTCCACTAAAGCTAATGAAGTATCTCACATCTATGGGAGTGAACTAACAAGGCATGAATTGTGGACTACTTTTGGAAAGGTGGGCCTCATTATGGCACCTCTCATTTAAACAAGCAATCACATGGATGCAATGAGCTTTATACACATCAAAGGAGAACAAACGACAACTAATTTCAAGAATAAGGAAACACAACAATGACTAAAACTAACCTGGTTTCAATAGAAAATTATTGAAAAGCTTCTACATGCAGACAAAATACCTTCAATTTCTCTTGCTTGCATTACAACTGAAGAAAATTCTAGAGAAAATTGCTATCTTCCACAACAATGATAGACAAAAGCACACTTAAAACTTACGAAGCTGTATAAATTAAGGAAGTTCATGCGAGCTATTGCCTGGTTTGACATATAGAAGACATGCATTTAATGTTCGGATCACTTCATCACAGGACTCACGAAATATCTAATTGCTTGTCATAATTTTTAGAAACTAACATTTTTGAAATCCCCAGAATATTCTCTTTTCCCACCGCCACTTTACTCTATGATGCATGTATCAATTCTGCATAGAACTTTTCAGTCTTTAAGAATTCAGACTTTGAACCTTGAACCAAGAACCAAAAGGTTCAAAGGTTCAAGTTCAAACATGAGAAATAACACAAAAAAACATAGAACATGAAGTTCGCGACAAGACGAATAACAATTAATGAGCGAAGACTAAAAACCAACACATGACCAACTTTGAACCTTGAACCTTGAACCAAAAAGGGTTCAACGGTTCAAGTTCAATATAAATTACAACAAAGTGCTCGCCTTATCATAGAACAAAGCCACGAAGAGAAGCCATTTGAGAGCATTTTGAATTTTGAACCTTGAACTTTTAAAAAGGTTCAAGGACTCAGGTTCAAAGACAGAAAATATATGATCGAAAGGGAAAAGAAAGACCAAAAGGTGACCTTTGTGTTTGAAATTTTAATGAAAACTAGGGGGGAGCTAACATTGGCTCTGACTGGGGACTGGGATGGTAAGAGACCATGGCATTAACCTTAGGATCTCTGGTTTCACAAACAAGCCTTATTAGAAAGGACCAAAACAAACACAAAAACAAAACCGAGACAACAAACTAAACAAACCAAAACTTATGTACAAGACTCACGAGGGACCCTCACTTACAATTGATATAGCTTCAGATCCTTCCCATTATAGGTTAGGGGAAGAACACTACCATCTTGATATGCTAATTTGAAAGAGTTAGGGCCTTTACCTCTTGAATTGCGAATGGTCCTTTCCATAACAATTCTGTGAGGCCCTACCCCGACCCATCCTATCTCTTCAGTTATTTTCATATTGGAACTATTTTGGATGCTAGTTTTGACACACTATGGATATAGAACTTTTTTATGATCCCACGATTTTTGGTAATATTCATAGATATTTGATGCTCCATTTCTATGCCTTGTGGATTATAGAATATTATATGATTCTAGATTAGGGTAATATTGTGATAATGTATGTTATTATCTGAATTTCAGGATTTGTTATAATCTTAGAAATATGTTTGCATAGCTTGTAGATGGATCAAATTTTGAGGATTATGATGAATTGCTTTGATTGGTGACAAATCGTAGTTTATAATGACAAGTCTTTGCAGAATGGATGTATTGTATTCTGATTATGTGTTTTATATTATATGAGGCTATTAGGAAGTACTAATGTTTAAATTGAGATGTGCAGGAGATTATCCATGTGACCATGGAAATATTATGGAGAATCAAGCCTAGGCCTATGTGCATTAGTAAAACCAGGGGTTGTCTATTTGGAGAGACAACACCCCGTATGTATTGTATTTTATTCATAAATGTAAAATGTTGCATGAGTGTAAATTGTATTTATTGAATTGTTTAAATCGTTTAAGGGACAATCGCCATGTAGGTAATTGTGATGTGGAATTATGTTGTAGTGTCACTTGACACCTATGTAGTATGTTGTGTTGGCAATTTGTCATGTCACCTTTTTGGAGAGTTTTATTTTTTGTTAATTGTTATATCTCCTATTTATCCTTGAAGGAACCAAGAAATCTAGGTTAGTGAGCCACAAGGAGGGTCAACTCAGAGTTGACCCGTAGGTTAACTTCAGGTGGCCTTTCTGAGGGTCAAATCAACTCCAAGAGTCAATTTTAGAGCATTTCTATTAGGCCTCATGGGGTGCCTATGGATTAAGGCCAAAATTGGCCATGTGTCTTTCCCTTAGGACTTGTTTAACCACCCAAAAAAGTGGTTTTCCCAAGATGGACGAATTCCATCTATAGGAGTGCCATCCTTGGTAGGATAACCTTCTTGAAGGGAGTAATCCCTCTTCCCCATTCCATTTCCCTTCTCTAGATACCTAGGTTAGGGAGTGTGTAAGACCTAGGGAAGACCAAGCCAATGGGGGATCCCTCACTCTATCCAAGAGGTTGGAAGGAGTGAGAGAGGCCTTATTAGGCTAAGAATGAAAGCTTAGTGAGCTTATCACCCACTCTCCATCCTTGGAGATTTTTGGGAGAAATTTTGGAGGAAAAAACAGTTTTAGGATAGTAGATTTGTGGGCTAAGGAATTGGCAGAAAAAGATTAGAGGATTGGGCAGCTCTTCATCAAGCTTTCCCTTAGATTTCCCTTGGCAGGTCAAGGTTGGAGTAATTTTTCCCTCTTATGTAAATGTAAAAATGTTATAGAATGTTGGAATGGAAATTGCTGTAACTCTTTATTTGTGTTGTATTTGTAAAATTTATGTGTTTCTTGTTTATTTCTGTTTTATGTAATGTTGTGTTTGGGGAGTGTTCAAGACCATCCTTTCCATGGGAGGAAAGATTGGTCTTGGGGGTGGAAGAAGCTTGACAGCCCTTAGGGTGAGAGGCTCTCATTTTGAGAGTGATCTCAAGGGTCTGTCCATGAGACCCTTGCTACTTCCTTTTGTGTTATTTCTCTTGGGCGTCATAAGGGGGAGCAAATATGGCATGTTTGCCTTTTTGGGGGTCATAAGGGTGTAGGGATTAAGGATGAATTCTGGTTATGCATTCATGGGTGCCATGAGTTGGCTGTAAGTTTTGATTTAGAAGATTTCTCCCCTAGGGTACTTGGTCCACTTCCACCCTAATAAGGCATCACATTTTGTGATGGAGTTTTTAGCTTGGGAAGGGGTGTCTCTGTTGTGTTATTTTCTTCCCCTTTGCTTGTTGTATTGCTTGGTTGTAACCCCATCTAGGTCTTGATTCTCCAAGCTCGGGGGTGGCTTCTGGTAAGCCTAGGCTAGGAGGTGAGCATCCCATGGTCACAGCCCTAAAATTTTACATGCAGGTTGCTTGGAAAAGAGACTAGGAGTTGCAGATTTGTTTGGTTGCAGATTTTTATTCAGATTCAGATTTCTATTTAGATGCAGGAAAGCAAAAATGTAATTTATGAATTGTTGCAAAACAAAGGAAAACAATGTAAATAAAGGGCTTAAGTTGATTGTTTTATTTTTGTTTAAAGAAATGTATTCTTTTATTCAAGTCCTCATCATTAAGAATGAGAGACTAGTTGGGGTTACTTTCACCCATTGTAAATGCAAAATACCTTTTATTTAAGTTCTAAACATTTATTAGGTTGCTATAAATTGTATCAAATTCTGTCTCAAAAAAAAAAATAGAATTTTGTTTCCATGTTTATTTCTGCAAATATAAGTTAAGAAAAAAAAGAAAGAAAAGAGAATGCATTATGTTGAGTAATTTCTTGCAAAGTTTATTTACTGTTATTTTGTTACTTTTTGCTCTATTTAGGCACAGCTGAAAAAAGGATCTAGCATTTATACATTGCTGTAGAAAACAGGTTGTAAGACTGTAAAAAAAGAGAGAAGAAAAATAAGATTCATTCATATTGCTGTTAAAAGACTAAGATCAGAATGTTTAAATGTTAGAATCCCAAAACAAAATAAGGGCTTCCAACCCTATTGTCTTAACAATTTAATTTTATATATATATATATCTATAAATATATAAGTATATATATTGAAAAATATATACCTATATATATATAAATATATATAAATTTCTATATGTGTATATCCCTGCAACAACAAAGAAAGAGACATATTTTGAACTTGTGTATCCCTGTTACAAAAAAAAAATATATAAAGGATTGCATGCTGCTGTGTTAAAAATAAATCAAAATAAACTTCCTAATCCTAACCATATATATATATATATATATATATATATATATATATATATAAATATATACATATGAAAACATATTTATATATATATATATATATAAATATACATATATATATATATATAAATATACATATATATATATATATAAATATATACTTTTATAAAAAAAAAGGAGAGCGAAATATTAAAAAAAAAAAAACCCACAAAAAAAAATTTGGAAATGGGAGTACCGAGCCGAGCCACTGTGTGTTAACACAGTGGACGGGTCACGGCCGAGCCACTGTGTTCACACACAGTGGGCGGCGCCGAAGGGCACCGCACTGTGTGTAAACATAGTGGAGTGGATGCGTCCGCCATTGTGCTACACACAGTGAGCGGCGCCTGCCACTGTGTGTATACACAGTGGGCGGCGGTAAGCCCGTCCGCCACTATGTGTGCACATAGTGGGCGGCGCTGCCCGCCGCTGTGTGTACGCACAGCGGCGTCCGGGAGAACCCCGCGCCAATCTCTCCGCTCTTCCCTCTTCGGAAAACACTCCGCCGTGCCCTAATCCGCCTGTACCTGCAATCACACACACACACTCACTCTAAACACAAAAAAATAAAAATAGTATTATAATAAACCCTAACCCATTTCGGGTTAGGGTATAAAATAATAAGAAAATAAAACAAGGGGGGGAATATATAGAAATGCAACCCTAACCCAATTTCGGGTTAGGGTTAGCATTTTAGGAAATATATATATATATATATATATATGTGGAAGATTTAAATGGGAGCTTTAAAATTTGGTTTTAATTAATAAATAGGGTTATTTTAATAATTGAATTATTATATGTTTTTTTTTATTTCCTTAGAGAATTTGAATTTTAATATAGTTAATTCAAAGGGGTTTAAAAACGAAAAGTTAATATATTTGGCAAACTATACCCTAAACCAAATTAATTTATTTAATTAGTCAATAGATTATCCTCAATTTAGTTGTGGACAGTAGGTTATATTGTAAATGGGGAAAAATTTAAAAAGGAGAAATTGTAAAATTAATTTCATGAACCTTAAGCCCTTAAGACCGATTTTGGTCGGATCGAAATTAAATCGTCAAAATTAAGGGTTTAAGGAAAACTAGAATTGGCTTTAGCTTATTGTCAGTTTAGTGGGCAAATGACATTATAGAAATTCGAACCCTCATCGGTTGGATTTAAATAATAAATTTTGCATGTGCATCAATTAATCAATAGCATTATCATTATATGATTGGGAATGATTTAATACATTAAGATAAAAAAATTAACCCTTGTTTTAATTAGCGACAACTTGATTTAGGTAATTGAGCTAGCTAACTAATCCGTGATACTAATCAATCTCCACCAAACAAGTCGCTCGTTTGAGTTGGTTAATTAACTTAACCTTAGTAAGTGAATTTATTTACATCCTCGATAAGACAAAAATCTAATAAAGTTATTATATTGTAGGATATGTTGCGAGTTCATGATGTCAAAATTTTTTTTTTGTTGTTCCGTTTTTGTGCCCAAAAGTTGGGCACGACATTTTGGTATCAGAGCAAGGTTTCCGACACTAGGAACCTTTCTCCATTATGTTTCGCTTTAATTATCTAAATTAATCAAATATTTTTCCAAAAAAAAAAAATATATAAATATGTGAAAAATTAAATTATTTAATTATTTATTTATTTTATTTTTCATTTTCTCATTAGGATGCCTCCAACTACGCGACAAGCTCGCAAGCACGGAAGGGGTCCTAAGTGTACACGTATGGCATGCTAGGATGTTGGTAGAGAGGAACCGGTTCTAGAAGGGAACCCGGAAGCACCTCCCGAACCGCTGGTTGACCCTAACCGAGACATCTTGCTAGCTCTTCAGAACTTGATTGGGATCATACAGGATAGGCTTCTAGCAGTGGACCGTCGTGCAGACAATCAGAACTCAGGGAGTCATAGGTCAGTAGAGAGGGAACGGAGTAGGAGTCCACCTCCTAATTCCATAGAGGGTGAGGCAGAGCATGAGCCGGAGTCCATTCACCTGCCCGGACCACCTCCAGTAGTGGCACCTGTGTACTTTGAGAGAGCATGTTAGGAACCAGGAGACCTGATTAGAGAGGTTTTGCGCCTCTAGCCACCATCTTTTGGAGGAACTACTGACGGAGTAGAGGTTGAGGCATGGCTTTTGAGCCTAGATCGGTGCTTCGCATTGCGATGTTATGAAAGCAATCTGAAGGCACGAGTTGCAGCCCATCTTCTGAGATCGACAGCCTCCACATGGTGGAAGCAGGAGGAATTCAAGTGTGGACTCATTGCAGATACCATCACATGGGAAATCTTCATAGAGAGGTTCAGAGAGAGGTACCTGTCAGAGCACTTTAGGCAGCATCGGATCGATGAGTTCCACGACCTTTAGTAGAAGGGTCTCTCAGTGACCCGGTACGAGAGTAAGTTTATTGAGCTCCTACCTTATGTAGATTACCTGAAGGACGAGAAGTTGCTCGTCAACCGATTTGTCAGGGGACTTAATGCTGGGATAGCAGGGCCAGTGAGGATGGCCGCTCTCGGAAGCCTTCGAGTTGCCGTAGAGAAGGCCCTTATAGTTGAGGAGATTCAGATTAGGCCACAGGACACGAGGGATCGGTTTCAGAACCAAAACCCGGCTCCCCAGTTTTTCGGGTTTCAAAAACTCCATTGGAAAGGCAACCACATAAATGTTTCGGGGTCCTATAAACCCCCTCCTCCATAGCAGTCACAGTAGAGTCAAAGACAGAGGCCCCCTCAGGGACAGCAGGGCTCCAAGCCCAAGCAGTGGCAATCACAGGGTCCTAGGCGTGACCAGAGAGTACAGGGTACATACACACCCCCGGCATGGGCTCAGCAGCCCTCCAGGGGTGGGTACAGTGGTTCTAGCCGGACAGGTGGGCATCCTTTTTCCAGGCCGCAGGGCACACAGTTCCAGGCACGCGGTGTTTGCTTCACATCACATGTGGAGCCATGGGGCACATGGCGAGAGAGTGTCCATAGGGTCAGATGACAGGAAATCAGAGGATGGCGACATCAGAGCCTACAGTTGGGGATATCGACAAGTCCCATAGAGTCTTCGCAGTGGTTGACAACCGCCAGGCAGAGCACCAAGCCACAGTCATCGAGGCTGCAGGTAAGATCAGAGGTAGCAGTATTTCTATATTATTTGACTCAGGAGCGACTGACTCCTTTATATCTCCATTGGTTGTGGAGCGTTGCGGGCTAGTGGCAGTGAGACAAAGTGTCAGCTGGGAAGTGGAGTTAGCTTCAAGGGCTAGAGTGTCAGTTGATTTAGAGGTTAGGGGATGTCCGCTCCAGATTGGCAATACCACCACCTTAGTAGACCTTAGAGTTAAACCACTCGGATCTTATGGCATCGTACTTGGCATGGATTGGCTTTACGCCCACAGAGCCAAGATGGATTGTCACTTGAAAAAGATCGAGTGTGAGGATGATCATGGTGCTCCCATAGTAATCACTAGGATTCAGAGACCTGTGTCTCTTCATATGATATCTGCTATGCAGCTTAAGCGGAGCATGCAGAAGGGATGCCATTTGTTTGCTATCACGATCAGTGACAGAGTGGAAGAAAATGAGAAGGAGCCTTCCATAGATGATCATCCCATCCTTGAGGCATTTGCAGATGTGTTTCCAGATGAGCTACCCAGTATGCCGCCTAGCAGAGAGATTGACTTCCACATAGATTTGGTACCAGGAGCCGAGCCAGTTTCGAGAGCACCTTATAGGATGACCACTCATGAGCTTAATGAGCTCAAGATGCAGCTAGAGGAACTCTTAGAGAAGGGTCACATTCATCCTAGCATCTCCCCTTGGGGCGCACCAGTCATCTTTGTGAAGAAGAAGGACGGATCCCTTCGGTTGTGTATGGATTACAGGCAACTGAATAAAGTAACCATCAAGAACCGCTATCCCTTGCCGAGGATCGATGACTTGTTTGATCAGCTTCAGGGTGCTAAGGTGTTTTCCAAAATAGACCTGAAGTCAGGATATCATCAGTTGAGGATTGTGGAAAGTGATATCCACAAGACCGCGTTTCGCACCAGATATGGCCACTACGAGTTCACTATGGTCCCATTTGGTCTTATGAATGCTCCAGCTGTATTCATGAGTCGCATGAATGGGGTATTCCGCACCTTCCTCGACCGATTTGTGATTGTGTTCCTCGATGACAAATTGATCTATTCCCAGAATGAGAAGGAGCATGAGGAGCATTTGAGGCAGGTTTTGCAGTGTTTGAGGGACAACCAGTTGTTCGGCAGTTTGTCGAAGTGTGCTTTCTTTAGATCAAAGGTCAAGTACCTAGGGCATGTTATATTCGGCGATGGGATCTTAGTTGACCCATCAAAGGTCAGAGCCATTATGGATTGGCCAGCGCCTACCAGTGTGACAGAGGTCAGGAGCTTCATGGGCTTAGCAGGATACTATAGACATTTTGTGGAGGGATTTTCCAGAGTTGCACACCCCATCACATCCCTCTAGGGAAAAGGGAAGAAATTCGAGTGGATAGAGAAGTGTGAGAGGGCTTTTCAGGATCTGAAAAGGGCACTTACTAGTGCACCTATTCTTATTGTGCCAGACCCCACGGCCGACTTCATGGTATGCACAGATGCTTCCTTAGATGGATTGGGAGCAGTTCTTATGCAGGAGGGTAGGGTTATATCATACGAGTCTAGGAAACTTATCACTCACGAGCTTAACTACCCTACGTATGACCTAGAGCTTGTAGTGGTTGTACATGCACTTGTGAGGTGGAGACACTTCCTTTTAGGTCATCACTTCGAGCTTCATTCAGACCATCAGAGTTTGCAATACATCTTCACCCAGCCTAACCTTAATGCACATCAGAGGAGATGGATGGAGTTCCTTCATGAGTATGATTTTGATGTTCACTACATCAAAGGAAAGGAGAATGTGGTCGCAGATGCCCTTAAGTAGGAGACGACATGAGGTTTACACCATATCCATGAGCACAGATTTGAGAGACCGTATTTTGCAGCGATTGCCAGAGGATGGTTGGTATCTAGAGGTTTGTAAGAGGATCCGTAATCAGGAGGCCCTGGAGGGGAAGTTTGTGGACTACTCTTTAGAGTTCGATGGTTTATTACGCCATAGAGGGCGCATCTATGTACCCTCTCCTGTGGGTTTGCGAGATTAAATTATCATGGTGGCTCATAGAGCCCCTTATGCAGCACGTATGAGATCACAATACCCTCATCTTTTTGATGAACTCCAGGAGGACGTTCATGCCTAGAGGGGGAGGGTGTGAGGCCCTACCCCGACCCATCCTATCTCTTCAGTTATTTTCATATTGGAACTATTTTGGATGCTAGTTTTGACACACTATGGATATAGAACTTTTTTATGATCCCACGATTTTTGGTAATATTCATATATATTTGATGCTCCATTTCTATGCCTTCTGGATTATAGAATATTATATGATTCTAGATTAGGGCAATATTGTGATGATGTATGTTATTATTTGAATTTCAGGATTTGTTATAATGTTAGAAATATGTTTGCATATCTTGTAGATGGATCAAATTTTGAGGATTATGATGAATTGCTTTGATTGGTGACAAATCGTAGTTTATAATGACAAGTCTTTGCAGAATGGATGTATTGTATTCTGATTATGTGTTTTATATTATATGAGGCTATTGGGAAGTACTAATGTTTAAATTGAGATGTGCAGGAGATTATCCATGTGACCATGGAAATATTATGGAGAATCAAGCCTAGGCCTATGTGCATTAGTAAAACCAGGGGTTGTCTATTTGGAGAGACAACACCCCATATGTATTGTATTTTATTTGTAAATGTAAAATGTTGCATGAGTGTAAATTGTATTTATTGAATTGTTTAAATCGTTTAAGGGACAATCGCCATGTAGGTAATTGTGATGTGGAATTATGTTGTAGTGTCACTTGACACCTATGTAGTATGTTGTGTTGGCAATTTGTCATGTCACCTTTTTGGAGAGTTTTATTTTTTGTTAATTGTTATATCTCCTATTTATCCTTGAAGGAACCAAGAAATCTAGGTTAGTGAGCCACAAGGAGGGTCAACTCAGAGTTGACCCGTAGATTAACTTCAGGTGGCCTTTCTGAGGGTCAGATCAACTCCTAGAGTCAATTTTAGAGCATTTCTATTAGGCCTCATGGGGTACCTATGGATGAAGGCCAAAATTGGCCATGTGTCTTTCCCTTAGGACTTGTTTAACCACCCAAAAAAGTGGTTTTCCCAAGATGGACGAATTCCATCTATAGGAGTGCCATCCTTGGTAGGATAACCTTCTTGAAGGGAGTAATCCCTCTTCCCCATTCCATTTCCCTTCTCTAGATACCTAGGTTAGGGAGTGTGTAGGACCTAGGGAAGACCAAGCCAATGGGGGATCCCTCACTCTATCCAAGAGGTTGGAAGGAGTGAGAGAGGTCTTCTTAGGCTAAGAATGAAAGCTTAGTGAGCTAATCACCCACTCTCCATCCTTGGAGATTTTTGGGAGAAATTTTGGAGGAAAAACCAGTTTTAGGATAGCAGATTTGTGGGCTAAGGAATTGGCAGAAAAATATTAGAGGATTGGGCAGCTCTTCATCAAGCTTTCTCTTAGATTTCCCTTGGTAGGTCAAGGTTGGTGTTATTTTTCCCTCTTATGTAAATGTAAAAATGTTATAGAATGTTGGAATGGAAATTGCTGTAACTCTTTATTTGTGTTGTATTTGTAAAATTTATGTGTTTCTTGTTTATTTCTGTTTTATGTAATGTTGTGTTTGGGGAGTGTTCAAGATCATCCTTTCCATGGGAGGAAAGATTGGTCTTGGGGGTGGAAGAAGCTTGATAGCCCTTAGGGTGAGAGGCTCTCATTTTGAGAGTGATCTCAAGGGTCTGTCCATGAGACCCTTGCTGCTTCCTTTTGTGTTATTTCTCTTGGGGGTCATAAGGGGGAGCAAATATGGCATGTTTGCCTTTTTGGGGGTCATAAGGGTGTAGGGATTAAGGATGAATTCTGGTTATGCATTCATGGGTGCCATGAGTTGGCTGTAAGTTTTGATTTAGCATATTTCTCCTCTAGGGTACTTGGTCCACTTCCACCCTAATAAGGCATCACATTTTGTGATGGAGTTTTTAGCTTGGGAAGGGGTGTCTCTGTTGTGTTATTTTCTTCCCCTTTGCTTGTTGTATTGCTTGGTTGTAACCCCGTCTAGGTCTTGATTCTCCAAGCTCGGGGGTGGCTTCTGGTAAGCCTAGGCTGGGAGGTGAGCATCCCATGCTCACAGTCCTAAAGTTTTACATGCAGGTTGCTTGGAAAAGAGACTAGGAGTTGCAGATTTGTTTGGTTGCAGATTTTTATTCAGATTCAGATTTCTATTTAGATGCAGGAAAGCAAAAATGTAATTTATGAATTGTTGCAAAACAAAGGAAAACAATGTAAATAAAGGGCTTAAGTTGATTCTTTTATTTTTGTTTAAAGAAATCTATTCTTTTATTCAAGTCCTCATCATTAAGAATGAGAGACTAGTTGGGGTTATTTTTCACCCATTGTAAATGTGTACCCTAGTATTCAAATATTCTGTATGCAAAATACCTTTTATTTAAGTTCTGAACATTTATTAGGTTGGTGTAAATTGTATCAAATTCTGTATCAAAAAAAAAAGAGAATTCTGTTGCCATGTTTATTTCTACAAATATAAGTTAAGAAAAAAAGAAAAGAAAAGAGAATGCATTATGTTGAGTAATTTCTTGCAAAGTTTATTTACTGTTATTTTGTTACTTTTTGCTCTATTTAGGCACAGCTGAAAAAAGGATCTAGCATTTATACATTGCTGTAGAAAACAGGTTGTAAGACTATAAAAAAAGAGAGAAGAAAAATAAGATTCATTCATATTGTTGTTAAAAGACTAAGATCAGAATGTTTAAATGTTAGAATCCCAAAACAAAATAAGGGCTTCCAATCCTATTGTCTTAACAATTTAATTATATATATATATATATATATATCTATAAATATATAAGTATATATATTGAAAAATATATACCTATATATAAAAATATATATAAATTTCTATATGTGTATATCCCTCCAACAACAAAGAAAGAGACATATTTTGAACTTGTGTATCCCTGTTACAAAAAAAATATATATAAAGGATTGCATGCTGCTGTGTTAAAAATAAATCAAAATAAACTTCCTAATCCTAACCATATATATATATATACCCCTGCATCTTATATATATATATATATATATATATATATACCCCTGCATCTGAATCATACTCAATGGATACCCTTTTAAAAGAAAAAGGGGTATATGTATGTATTCTGATCATAGCAGTGAATATATATATATATATATATATGAAAATGTATTTATATATATATATATAAAAATATACATATATATATATATAAATATATACTTTTATAAAAAAAAAAGGAGAGCGAAATATAAAAAAAAAAAAACCCATAAAAAAAAATTTGGAAACGGGAGTACCGAGCCGAGCCACTGTGTGTTAACACAGTGGACGGCTCATGGCCGAGCCACTGTGTTCACACACAGTGGGCGGCACCGAAGGGCACCACACTGTGTGTAAACATAGTGGAGCGGACACGTCCGCCACTGTGCTACACACAGTGAGCGGCACCCGCCACTGTGTGTATACACAGTGGGTGGCGGTAAGCCCGTCCGCCACTGTGTGTGCACACAGTGGGCAGTGCTAGCGGACGTGTCCGCCACTGTGCTACACACAGTGAGCGGCACCCGCCACTGTGTGTGCACACAGTGGGCGGCGCTGCCCGCCACTGTGTGTACGCACTGCGGCGTCCGAGAGAACCCCGCGCCAATCTCTTCGCTCTTCCCTCTTCGGAAAACCCTCCGTCGTGCCCTAATCCTCCCGTACCTGCAATCACACACACACACTCACTCTAAACACACAAAAAAAAAAATAGTAGTATAATAAACCCTAACCCATTTCAGGTTAGGGTATAAAATAATAAGAAAATAAAACAAGGGGGGGAATATATAGAAATGCAACCCTAACCTAATTTCGGGTTAGGGTTAGCATTTTAGGAAATATATATATATATATATATATATATATGGGAGCTTTAAAATTTGGTTTTAATTAATAAATAGGGTTATTTTAATAATTGAATTATTATATGTTTTTTTTATTTCCTTAGAGAATTTGAATTTTAATATAGTTAATTCAAAGGGGTTTAAAAACGAAAAGTTAATATATTTGGCAAACTATACCCTAAACCAAATTAATTTATTTAATTAGTCAATAGATTATCCTCAATTTAATTGTGGACAGTAGGTTATATTGTAAATGGGGAAAAATTTAAAAAGGAGAAATTGTAAAATTAATTTCATGAACCTTAAGCCCTTGAGACCGATTTTGGCCGGATCGAAATTAAATCGTCAAAATTAAGGGTTTAAGGAAAATTAGAATTGGCTTTAGCTTATTGTTGGTTTAGTGGGCAAATGACATTATAGAAATTCGAACCCTCATCAGTTGGATTTAAATAATAAATTTTGCATTTGCATCAATTAATCAATAGCATTATCATTATATGATTGGGAATGATTTAATACATTAAGATAAAAAAAATTAACCGTTGTTTTAATTAGCGACAACTTGATTTAGGTAATTGAGCTAGCTAACTAATCTGTGATACTAATCAATCTCCACCAAACAAGTCGCTCGTTCGAGTTGGTTAATTAACTTAACCTTAGTAAGTGAATTTATTTATATCCTCGATAAGACAAAACTCTAATAAAGTTATTATATTGTAGGATATGTTGCGAGTTCATGATGTCAAAAAAAAAAATTTGTTGTTCCGTTTTTGTGCCCAAAAGTTGGGCACGACAAATTCAAACTTTGCATGTGCCCCTTTTGGTTCCCTTCTTCTGTCCCAATGAAAAACCTGATCACCCGACATGAATTTTTGTGGCCTGGCTCACCTCTCAAATATTTTTTGACCCTCATTTCATGTTCTATGATCTGATCAACTAGCTTGTCTCTTTCTTCATCAATCCTCATCAAATGCATAATCGTCTTCTCCAAGGAATCTTGAAAATATACATCCTCAATGATAGTCTGCAACTTTGAAGCCACAAGTTCTAAGGGAAGTGACACTTGAGTCCCCATACCATATACCAGTTCAAAAGGTGACATCCCTATAACTCTTTTTAGAGATGTACGATCTTCCCAAAGAGATTCATACAATCTTCTGTGCCAGTCTTTGACATTTTCACTCACCAATTTCTTCATAATATTTATTAGATTTTTATTACTTGACTCTACCTGGCCGTTATCCTGACGGTAATAATCTAAAGAGTGAGCGAGAGATATCCCATGATCATAACAAAATAATGAAATCTCAGCAGAAGAGAAGTTAGTTGCATTATCAGCCACGATTTTCTGAGGAACTCCAAATCGAACTAGAATATTTTCTTTAAGAAAACTACAAACAATCTCAGAAGTTGTCTTCGGCACTAGAATAGCTTCAACCCATTTGGTGAAGTAATCTGTGGCTGTCAATATGTGTGTATGCCCCGCACTTGAGGTAGGTGACAAGGGACCTATAAAATCTAAACCCCATTGTTTGAATGGTTCATCCACAACTACCAATCAAAGAGGTAATGCTGCAAGTTGTGGCTTCCATGTGAATAATTTACACTTTTCACACTTGGCTACCCAAGCGTATGCATCTTTGAACATACTTGGCCAATAATAACAATTTCTCAAGATTTTGTAAGTAGTTACTGTTGATGAAAAATGACCACCATAGACTTCATCATGAAAGGTCTTTAACAGTGACTCTTGAAGTGACTTATCCACACAGTGCAAGAAAGTTCCATCTAACCCCTTTTTGTACAACACATAATAAAAAATAACATATTTGGCAGCCTTTAGTCTCAAGTTCCATTTTTCTCTTAGAGAGAGATGTGTTGGACAGTTCCCATAGGTTAAGTAATATGCAACGTCTGCAAACCAGGAATCTTGAAGCCCAACAAATAAGACTAAGGGAAGCTCCTCAGTCGTTTCATTCTTACTTTCTGCAATCAACTTACATAGGCCTTGTCCCCTCACTAATTTTATTGGTTTAATGTCCGAATTAAACTCCTATATCTTAGATAGCCATGAGGCTCTATTGTTCATTCCTATATCCTGTTGTGTTAAAATGCTCTTAACTATAGAATGAGGCACATGAACAACTACTTGAGAATGAAGGATATAGTACCTAAATTGTTTTACAACTTTCATGAGTGCATACGCTTGCTTTTCCATCAGGGAATATTTCAGCTTGTGTTTCTTAAGGTGAACACTCATGAAGGATATTGGAACTTCTTCATTACCTTCACTCTTTTGTAACAAAATCCCTGACATGGTATGCTTTGAGACATAATAGTAGATAATAAAATCCTTCTTAAAATTTAGATTAACAAGAACAGGTGCTTGAGCAATGGCTTCCTTTATTGATTCAAATGCTTTCTTTCCCTCTTCATTCCACTTGAATGCTTTCCTTTCACTCATCAAGTTTACAATGTACCTAGTGGTTTTTGCAAAATCTGGAATGAATCTCCTTATAAAATTTACCTGTCCAAAGAAAGATCTGATTGCATTTATGTTTGATGGTAGACTTATCTGCTAAATTGCCTTTACCCTCTTAGGTTCCACTCTTACTCCTTCTTTAGAGACAACGTGACCAACAATTTACCTTCTGTCACCCTGAATACTAACTTCTTTGGGTTCAGTGACACTCCATGTTCGCAGTACCTTTGCAACACTTGCCTCAAGTCTCTCAGGTGATGCTTTCTCCTCTTTGAGAAAATAGTTAAATCATCAAGATATACAACAATTATCTTATCTTTCAGATGACCAAAAGATAAGTCCATAGCCCTCTGAAAAGTCACCCCTGCATTGATCTGACCAAATGACATCCTGTTATAAGCGAAAGTACCCTAGAGAGTGATGAAGGCAGTTTTATGTTAGTCACTTTCTAAAACACTGATCTGATTATAACCAGAAAATCCGTCAAGCATGGACATTATTTTTTAACCTGAAATTGTTTGCAAAATATGATCCATAGAAGGTAATGGGTAATTATCTTTGAGACCGGCCTCATTCAGGTTCGTAAAGTCCACACAAATTCTTATTTCTCCATTTTTCTTACGGACAGGGACAATGTTGGCTATCCATGTAGAATGGTGAATAGGGTATATAATCCTGGCTTTCAACATTTTGTCTACTTCCTAAAATATTGCTTCAGCTACCTTAGGATTAAAATTTCTAAGCTTTTGCCGGAAAGGACTCACTCCAGGCTTTAGAGGAATGTGATGTTGAAATTTTCCTTCCCTGAAGTTGTTCAGGTCATGATAACACTAAGTAAAAACATATTATAATTCCAATAGGAGAGGAATGAACCTTTCTTTCTCTGTAGGTGTGCAAAATTTTCCTAGATTTATATATTTGGGATCTTCCTTAATGTCGATGTTAATTCTTTCATAACCTCCAACATCTTCGACTGCAAGAATCTGTTCATCTTTTCTTTTCTTATAAGCATCATGGCGTTCAAAAAGACGTTCTAAAGAGACCAACCCTTTAGGAATCTTATACCCTTTTAACTGCATAACCCTATCGCTCAGCTCTCTAGCCCGCTCTCATGGAAACTCTTTACATTCCGCATCTGACCCTTCAAAGAATGTAGTAGCGAATGTTTCTATACACTGCATGAAGTTGTTAATTTGTTTATCATTTTTGAAGACCTAACAAAACTCAGAATTATTAGGTACACTAGGCCTATATATCAAATCCACTCGATAGGTATCATTGGTAAACTCAGGATGAGGAATTAATAAAGAAGCCGATATTGCTAAAGAATCTTCTTTGGAGTTTTGTTCCCTAGGAATGGCTTCAATAGAAAATGCATCAAAATATTCAATTTCATCCCAAACTCTGTTTTGGTAATGCTTCAATCTCTCATTTTTCACATTGAACAATCCTCTGACCTGTTTCACAATCAACTCCACATCTCCCTTGACTTGGAGAAGCTTTACTCCCAATTTTTTTGCTTTGGCTAATCCCAACAATAAAGCTTCATACTCAATAGTATTGTTTGTGTTTTTGAATTCTAGTTTAAAAGAAAAAGGAATGTGAACACCAGAGGGAGGAATAAGAACTACCCCTACACTAGAACCTGATGGTGGACAACTCCCATCAAACTCCATCAACCATAGATTTTCTTCTGCCTCTAGTTGTGACACATTTTTTTGCAGTTTCATTATCAGATATAATCATGTAATTTCTGAATTGACATTCATGATACAAAATTTGAGCCTTTGGATCATCAGAGGGAAAAATGGTGAACTTAGATTTAGGTTTAGGCTGCCAAATGACTCGCTATTTTCCTATGGGAATAGTGGCTTGAGACCAATCCATCTTTATCTCACCCCCTAAGTCTCTATAGAATGTACAACTTAGTAACATGCCATAGCTTGCAGGGATATTAGCTATTAAAATAGTTAGCTTGATTCTTTTATTTAGATGAGCAATAAGGACTACTTGAGCATCTTTGATCTATCCTAAAAGGGGTATTTGCTTGGATTCCATTGAATAACATCTGCCAAAGGTTTTTGTTAAGGATAACCCCAACGCCTTGGCTACTGCAGATGGCATGATATTATCTGATGCACCTGAGTCTATAATACAATTGTTTAATTTATGACCATTTATGAACAATGATATATAAAAAGGCTTAGGTTTTGACTCAAGGACAGATAAAGTATCATCAGTTTGAAGGGCTGTTATTTGAGGGATCACTTCACGAGTAACAAGATGAGTTGACACATCACTTTGGGAAGGCAATGTAGCATTTACTAACTATTGTGCCCCATTAGCTTGTAATACATTATTTCCTTTTACAAACTTAGCTAATCTATCCAATTGTTTGGGATTTAATTTAAGGTACTTGGCTAGTGTAATTTGAATCTGGGAGGATTTACAAAACTCTACAATATCAAATGAACCCTCTATCTCTATAGATTTTATCAACTGAGGTTATTGAGGCTTATGATCATTTTTATGAAATCTGGAAACAATATCCTTACCTTTAGAATTCACAACAGAGGATGAAGAAATGCCTTGAGGTTTTACATTTTGTTGATTCCTTGTCAGCATAGCACATGAAGGATCCTCTAGAGTAACCAAAATATCACCTCCTCTATCTGAATCTGACTCATACTCTAGGAAGTGGATTTCAGAGTCGCCAGGTTTCCTAAAAGATTCTTCTTCACTTAATTCATTCGAAATCTCTTTAGAACTAATCAGCTGTGCATAATGCACCATTTCAGGACAAGAATTGCCATCATGATCATCTGTAAGATGAAAAATACACATACTCCCCTTTAGTGGTGCAGCTTCAATCACCAATCTTTGTTGGGTCAGGGGTAATTGTAGAGATTTGTTTCCAATCCCCAAAGAATGATTTGTATTCCTCCTAGATATGTCTTGATAAGGTTCTTGAGGCTTATGATCATTGTTATGAAATCTGAAAACAATATCCTTACCTTTAGAATTCATAGCAGAGGATGAAGAAATGCCCTGAGGTTTTACATTCTATTGATTCCTTGTCAGCACAACACATGAAGGATCCTCTAAAGTAACCAAAATATCACCTCCTCTTTCTAAATCTGACTCGTACTCTAGGAAGTCGATTTCAGAGTCACCAGGTTGCCTAAAAGATGTTTCTTCACTTATAACGCACCATTTCAGGACAAGAATTGCCATCATGATCATCTGTAAGATGAAAAATGAACATACTCCCCTTTGGTGGTGGGGCTTCAATCGCCAATCTTTGTTGGGTCGGGGGTAATTGTAAAGATTTATTTCCAATCCCCAAAGATTGATTTGTATTCCTCCTAGATATGTCTTGATAAGGTGATGAATAAGATGCACTAGCTTTGGGTAGCTATCTTTTAAGAGTTATTACATCATTCATCAGTCTTTGGATTAGAGGATCTGAAGAAGTAGAGGGTTGAGCATTAGGTACTTGTATTTCTCTCTTCCACTTACTTGCAGTGATCAATTCATCTTCCCACTCAATGACAAGCATTTTAACATGACTCAGAGTTGCAACTCTTTGTCCGTAGATCAAGAAACCTATCTCTAAAGGCATGGAATTCATAAAAAACATTTCAAATTGTTGTCTGAGGGTTTCTGATTGACAAAAAATTTATGTACAATCTTATCAAATTTTACTACGAAATCTCTCATAGATTCTGGAATCTCCTTTTTTAACTGGGCTAATTGAGCCAAAAGAGAGTGCTCATCCTCTTCTACTTTCAACCTTGCTTCAAACCTCATTTTCAAGTCCTGCCAATTTGTTATTACACTATTTGGTAAGTGATAAAACCAATCTGTAGCAATTCCAGTTAATGTTTGGACAAATAGCCTTATTGCAATATCTTCATGTTGCACAACTATTATACTGCAGACAACATTGAATGCATTCAAGTGTTCATCAACTGTGGCCCCCCAAGGATTGTTTGCTGACATTGGAAGAATGATATTGAGAGGGGTTGGGTTGATTACACTTGGTAAAGCAACACCATGCAAGGTTAGGGCTTGACAAACTGAGGATATAGGGAGTGAAGGAGACGGTCAAGGAGGTCTACTTCTTGCTCGTCTCTTAGGTGAAAGGGACGACTGAAAATTTAGGTTTTGCAATTTTTGAAAAAAAGAGTCAACTATTCCTTCCCGCCTTTGAGACCTAGTATATCTTCTTGGCTCTAGTCTGTCTACAATGAAATTTTTTGATTTTACCCAAAATAATTCTTAAAAATTGACAATCCAATTCTTGGTATCTTGTAACTAGGTAACCATTCTTATGATTCGACTCCCCAACAGAGTCACCAAAAATTTGTTGGTTAACAAATTTGCGTTTTCTTCAATTTTTATGTGTTTTTGAAATAAAGACTCGTGCACACCCTTTATGAAAAAGAAAACGTACCAACAGTTGGGTGAACCAAGATTTGGTTTACCCTCTGCATAAGAGTGCAACTTCTCATAAGATGTTCAATAAATTTTTATGCAAATTACTCAAGAAACAAACACATTTTTAACCAGAAAGCAAGAAAGGCTTCCACATTAATTTGTCAACACAAAGGAACGCTGAAAAATATTTATTTTAAAGTATAAAGCTCACATAATTTATCTCTGTACGCATTCATTCAACATAAAATTTATTCCATCCATAATACTCAAAGTAATGAAAATGTTGATCGATTCTCGCTCATGTCTCACAGGACAAGGGGGATCAGAGTCATTTAAACAACTATGAAGTACTATTTAAACAAAGAAAATCAATGAATCCACAAACTAAAATAAAGATGGTAATGAAGAAAATATATTCAACGCATAAACATATATCCCAACAAAGAGTGCTAATATTTCAAACACACAGATTTGAAGATTGAACCACAATATTATTTTCATTCAAAAACCAAAATTGTCTATCTTGAAAATCCAAAGAAAACTCATTTTTTTTTTTTTTTCAATCAAAATTTTTCGGACCCTTTTAAAAGACTTATCCAACCATATAAATAGCCTCCAGGCTATGATAGTTTGTTACGCATAAAACCAGAGTTAAATAATTAACTCTATCCCAAAGTTAAAGAAGCCTAGTTTCATAAAACTGAAAAGAAATAACTAAACCAAAAATGCAGCATGAGCCGCGAGAAAAGAAAGCACGATCAAGCTCTAGCAGATGATGTGGCATCAACCTATCTATCTTGTGATCCGGGAGTACTTCGAATGTTACGCCATTCCAGGTGATTTGTTGACAAGTTTAAGATGAGCTGGTAATGTGGGAGGCCTATGTACAAAATCCACTGCTTCCACACTTCTTTCTTTTTACCTATCCATAGGACTTTACTCTTACACATCTCCAAATGATCAAAATAGACAACCAACATAGATTCGATTCTTGCGACCTTTGAGAAGTCTTCAATTGTTAAGGACTTTGCTTCCTGAATCTGTTGTATTCGATCTTTGAAGGCATGAATCATTTGTGATGAATCCTCAAGAATTTGCTTACCATCTCTTAAGAGCTAAAGATCTATGCATTTCATGTTTTTTTGCATAGTGTCAGTCAACTCATTCAATTCTTTTAAAATCTTGAGGAATTCATGTCCTTGCTAAATGATTGAGTTTCTCCACTCAATGTTTCCTTTGCAAACAAAGAGTATGTTGTCATATAGGCCATGCACTATCTTTTCGAAGAGGAAGTTCATTACCCCATATCTTTGTGTATCTCTCATTTGCCTTAACAAAACCACCCATTTACTTTTCTCTTTCTCCTAGGCAAACATCTCTGTTTCTAGCTCTTTCCCAACAGATTCCATATTCTCAAACACTTTGACCAAATAGGAGATATAACTTGTCCTTTGTTGTGCAAATAGGAGATATAACTTGTCCATTCGCTAAAAACATCTGTGATCATTTGGCTCCTTTGAACCTAATCAAGTAACTTCTAATTCAAAGGTGATTTTGGGTCAAATGATAAAGAAACTTGGGAGAGAGGCTGAGGATTTGGATTCTGGATAGCATTAATATATTGAGCCACCTGTATTATAATTTGCTTCATGTCACTCTTCTCTTTCTCATCCTTCCAGGTCCTTGTGAGAATCCTTTTAGTTGAAGATTCCAAGTATTTAACATCAGTGGCTCGAGAAGTTGTTCCTAGATCGATCTTTTCAATGATAAAGCCTTTCTCAGTAACATTCTCCACAACCCAGTGTCCCGTCTGCTCATCCACATTAATCATGGTTTCTATTTTGAGTCTTTTGGACTTTGAAGTCCTTACCAGGCATTTACTAACCATATCCTCCATTGCGATCAAAATAGGAATTGCATTCCTCTTTTTGGTAGGTGAGGCACTTAGCCACTTAGGAGTGGTGGATGTTTCCTTTGGCAATGGTGATTGTTGATTACTAGTGACATCAACCATAGTATTCCCAAAATCTTCAGGTTGCATGATTTATTTTCCACTATTTGCAACATTTGGGAGAGGTTGATCTTGCATTTGGGCATCCATTGTTTCTTGAGTTTCCTCCTCAGAATCTAATTCCACTACTTGTGAACTTGCTAGGGTTTTCTGATTACTTTTCCTGCTATGTGATCGGGTAACACGAGCAGATGTTGAACCCACAAAAGATTCTCCTAGAATTGTATTCTTAGTCTTCTCCATCCTTTTTTTCCTTTCACCTGTAATATCAACAACAAAATTAGAAGAAGGAAGAGATGTTTTGGAAGCCGCATGAGTTCGATCAACTTTCTTATCCTTAAGTGTAGGAACATGATTTTGTTTGAAATGACGATCCTTCAACCATTTCTCTGTTCTTCTGATTACATTAAAGTTTCTGGACTGAATGCTATCATCCCCTTTCTACTCCAATAAATTTCTAGGATAGGATGTCCCTGTATCTTCTCATTAAACTTGGGGTCGACTACTTCTTCATCTCCTTCTTCTTGCACCATAGAAACATTCATGGATAGGCACATTGTTTTAATTTTCTGAACTGTGAACCTTGACCACAACCTTCTTCAGACTTCAAACTCATCAACATAGTTCTCCCAATAATCCTCCAATTGAGGTTCATGCCAAAAATCACTATCCACTTCTAAATTTTCTCTAGCAAATGCCGGACTATCAAATTTGTATCTAGCAACATACAGTTGAAGCTTGAACCTTTTGAATTCAAGTTCAAGGTTCAATGTGTCTAAATAGATGCACAACTATAGTGGCCAAGTTCTACAGGAAATATCACCCCGAACTTCCTTCCACTCTTCTGGTCAATATATGCCAGTTGACGACAAACCTCAATTAAAACATAACTATCTAACACAAACCAGGGCAACCCGAAAGGTTCATCTTGAAAACCGCTAACTCGAATATAAGTGAACTGGGGAAATTGGATAAAACAACTACCATAAATGCCGATGAATTCCATGGCCTCCGTTGTCAATCCTTTATTTATATTTCCCTACAACTCATGAACCAATCTCCTTGCGAAAATATCATTCCACCTAATAATATTCTTTGCATATCTCTGTTCCTACAGGTGAGGATAATACTCATACACCTTTATCCCATCAATCTAGGGTTCATGATGCAACCCATTCCAATCTCGAGTACATGCAAGCATATAAAACAAATAAGATGACATAAAGAAGACACTCATTCCTACAAATCTATTCAGACTTTCATGCAATCTTTCTATAATTACCTACCCCCAATCAAGGCAGGTGCTCCCATTCAACATGGCTTGGATATAGAAGTACATCCAGTCTTCCCAATAGAAGGCATGGGCATTCCCTTTTAACCTATTCAAAAGAATGACAATTTCCTGCAACTCTTCTATGAAGTGTTCTCTAGTAAGTGGCCTTGGCAATCTAGACCCCCCCTTTTGAATCTTTAGTAGCCAATTTCTTGCAATCACACTTTTATAAGTGCTTTTATTTTCAGAGAAGAATGAATATGATGTGCCAATAGTCCAGTCCTCATATGGCTCTTTATGAGGTATACCCATGGCTGCCATTACAGTTTCTCTGTCAATTTTTAACAGCACTTCACCATTGACATTCCTAATACATCTGTGCTCTACATCATACCTATTCATAAATTCTAGTACCAACTCTGGGAATGGTGAAGCAATGGGGAATGCGGCATCCTCAACCAAACCACTCTTCACTATTATTTTCATCATTGAATTTTGAACTGGGTTTTTGGCTCTTTCAAGAAAATCAGAAAGGTCCGCTAAATCTAATGAAGTATCTTCCATCTCTAGGAGCGAACTAACTAGGCAAGAATTGCAGCCTAGTTTGGGCAAGGTGGGCCTCATTATGGTGTCTCTCATTTAAACAAGAAATTATAGGGATGCAATGAACTTTATACACAACAAATGAGAACGAACGACAACTATTTTCCTAAATAAGAAAACACAGCAGAAGAGAGAATGACTAAAACTAACCCAGTTTCAATAGCAAAATCTTGAAAAGCTTCTACGTACAGACAAAATAATTTCAATTTCTCTTGCCTGCATTACTACTGAAGAAAATTCTAGAGACAACTGCTAGCTTTCACAACAATGATAGACAAAAGTACACTTAAAACTTACCAAGCTGTACAAATTAAGGAAGTTCATGCGAGCTATCACCTGATTTGACATATAGTTGGCATGCATTTAATGTTCAGATCACTTCATCGCATGACTCACGAACTATCATAATTTATTGTCATAATTTTTAGAAGCTAACCTTTTTGAAATCCTGGAATATTCTCTTTTCCTGCTGCCACCTTACTTTATGATGCATGCATCAATTCTGCATATAACTTTTTGGTCTTTAAGAATTCAGACTTTGAACTTTGAACCAAGAACCAAAAGGTTCAAAGGTTCAAGTTCAAACACGAGAAATAACAATTAATGAGCGAAGACAAAAAACTGATGCATGACCAACTTTGAACCTTGAACCTTGAACCAAAAATGGTTCAACAGTTCAAGTTCAATACAAATTACAACAAAGCACACGACTTATGATAGAACAAAGCCGCGAAGAGAAGCCCTTTGAGCGCGTTTTGAACTTTGAACCTTGAAATTTTAAAAAGGTTCAAGGACTCGGGTTCAAAGATAGAAAATATATGACCAAAAGGGAAAAAAAAGACTAAAAGGCAACCTTTGTGTTTGAAATTTTAATGAAAACTGGGGGGAACTAACAATATCTAGTATTTAATGATTATTCTTCTATCCTATAGTCTCAAATATTAAATGATTTCTTAAATTATATTTAATTCATTTCCAACTCATCTTCCATCTCCACTTCATCTTTCCTTTGCCAACTCATCCATCATGAGGCTAAATTAATTCAACAAAATTAAATAAATAAAACATTTATTAGCCACTTATCTCCAACTTCCAAAATAAATGAAATAATGTGTACGCACACATATTTCTTAACCTTCTTCTATATTCTCTCCAACATCCCTACATCTTAGGAAGGACTTGAGTCCACTTGTCTTCTCATGCCTAAATCTTCTCCAATCATCGCTAGATTCCCTGAGTCAACAACCCAGTCAAGGTGAGATGAGTGACACTTGTCTTCTCCTTCCCCCTTTCTCTCAACCTTAACCTTTGGTCACATCCATCCAAATTTATAGATCTGATCATGACTGTTGATCCTAGACACATCATCTTATCCTCTCAAAAGTCTATAAAAGTAGGAGTTTGAGTTGAGAAAGAGCTAGTCTTCAAGTTAAAAATTTGAGAAAACTTATGCATCCATGAGTTTTTGTCTTGAAGCAATCTAGCATTTCCCATTTAGCCTTAAATCATTTGCATTGCATAACATAGTATCAGTTAACTATAAGTTATTAGTCCATTTTTCATATGCCATCTTAGAAGCTACCAGTGCTTGTCTGAGAGAAAATCATCTGCAACCAAGAGCAGTGGAGTTAGGACACAATGAGACTTAAATCATGAAGGTAATAATATGGTTTTCATTTTAATATCAATTTCATGTAGTTTCATTGGCTGAGTTTAGATTTCCTGAAGCATTTCCTTTGTATGATGAAATTCAAGTCAACACACCAGTAAATGGAAAACATGTTAGATTATACAGGGAACATAGAGTTGAATATGTGACTCAATATGTTGATTCTAATCTGACAAATTGTCTCTGTGATGTTGATCAAGGGAGTTTTAGGATTGAACCTTCATAGCCACTATTAGGATAATCAGTGAACAACTTAGAGGGGGGGTTGAATTAGTTGTTAATAGATTATAACATTTAATCCACTTAATAACCATTAACCAGATTAAGTACCAGTAAAGAAGAAACAGATACCAGTAAACAATACAACTTAACAATTAAACAGATAATCAATGCAAAACAACCATACCACATAACACCATGATTTGTACATGGAAAACCTGAAAAGGGAAAAACCACGGTGGGAAGCCTACCCACAATAAGATGATACTTCTGTCAATTGTATGTGATACAATGAGGGGCCTGCACATGTAGGAAGGCAAACTGCCTAGAGCGTACTACTCATTACAAAAGAGTCTCACTAACTACAGAGAGGCAACAACCATCTCAAGATAAATAGACAACAATCCAATAGAGTGAACTGCTAGAGATAACATATACCATGCCAAATTACAATCCTAGTTAAGCTCAATATCGGAGGCCTTTGACCTCTTCCTTAATCCCAATTCGATCACCTATGATCAACCAAGTCTCCTTCGCATATGATATTGCATTTCAAGACCACAAATTCTTATTCCATACCATACCATGATCTACAATGAGATCTTACATCATTTTATATAAACCCTAAGGCTTAAACCAATTAGGTCGACCACCTAAAAGATATTACAATAAGATAGATCCATATTACAATTATATGCCATGTTGGCTTAAGACCAAAACAACAGTAACAAATCCATAAAACATCCAAAATATCTGGGTAACGTGTAGAGTACACATTAACATGATACCGGTCCATAACCTAGATAGGTACCAGACCTATTCTAGGTCCACCATGCCAAAGAAATGCCTTCAAGAAATTGAAGCATGATCAAAGAACATCTTCAACATCCTGAAATCCATGTAGAAGATGCACCAACACCAATTATGCATCCTGTCAAGATTGTGAGAGCTCTGCCAATAAAGCCTTGAACTAGTGTTGGTAAGGGTTTACCAGAGTGTATGATAGCATCTGATTACCAAGTCAATACCATTTGACCAAGACATGCTCTAGAAGAACATAGCACATGTAACCAATCACATTCCATAGATCCAAACATGCCATAAGTGTCCAACAGATAGTCTCTTCTACCAGTAACCAAAACCTGTCTACCGATAACCAACCATAATAGCTAGTGTTGACATCAATGACAAAACATCAATGCAACACATAATCAATTCATCCAATAATGCCAACAATCTCCCCCTTTGGCATTGATGGAAACACTATATGTGAAAAACACATAAGTACTAAGAAATGCCAAACAAGTCTCCCCTATGGAAGACAACCAGCAATCTCCTGAATATCAATAACTCTCCTCCTAATGTATACAACTCCTTTTTTTAATTTTTCACATCAATATCTCTCCTCGTTTGACATCAATGCTAGAAATCTGACAAAAATATCAAATGAAGAATATAAACCTTTGTATCTCAAAACACTCCCCTTGAGTAGTAGCACCATTCATCAGTGCCAGAATGAATAATGTCTCTGATAATGCATGTCGGATTGATGACAAACTGCATCAATCAAGTCTCTGCCGTAGGGGTAGAAACCTCTAACCTGCCTCTCAAATACTCAAATGATTCCTTAGACAATGGTTTAGTGAATATATCTACAATTTTTTCTTTAGTGTTCACATAAACCGATTTTACTTCCTTTACTGCTACCTTGTCCTTCAGAAAGTTATACTTTATTGATATATACTTAGTCTTAGAGTGAAATACCGGATTCTTAGACATATCAATAGCTGCAAAGTTATCACAATAGATAACTATCTGTCAACATTTGCTTCATCCACAAGACTTGAGTGCAATTAGTTGCTGCTGCAACATACTCAGCTTCTGCAGTAGATAAAGAAATGCATGACTATTTTTTGCTGATCCATGAAACCAGTTTCTTTCCAAGAAAGAAAGCTCCACCAGAAGTTTTCTTCCTATCATCAATATCTCCTACCCAATTTGAGTCAGTATATGCACATAAAGTGAAATCATCATTTTTAGAATACCATAAACCATATTCTGTTGTTCCTTTCAAATACTAGAATATCCTCTTTACTGCACATTCATGATTTTCTTTAGGATTACTTTGATATTTTGAAACAATACTTACTGCATTCATAATATTCGGTCTAGTTTGAGTTAAATATAATAGACCACCAATCATAGACTTATACCTTGTCAGATTTATCAGTGAAGAAGTATCCTTGATAGATAATTTCTCACTTGTCACCATAGGAGTACTTACTGTTGGCATTATGTGAACCGGTATGAGGACATAATGACATTGTATGTTGTCATTGATGTCAATATGCTAACGAGGTGAGAACCAACATATGTGAGAACCAGTATAACACTGTGAACCGACATTTGTGCCAAAGTGAAGCGGTGTGCTTGTTCAAGGTGAACCGGCATATGGTTATGGGAACCAGCACATGGAAGTGTTGTATGACTACCGGTTGGTAATCTCAACTTTAGGGTTTTCGGTTGAAGTGCTTCAAGCCTGTGTGGCTCAACCGGTGACTTTCTGTGATGAGTTAGCATGATAACAAAGAACAGATCATGTTGCCACGTAAGCCTTGTGTGTGTGAAGGATCTTGCATGAAGAAGATTGTTCCTATCTACCTCGTGAATGTGCGAAGTCTGTAAACGGTGATAATGTGTGATGGGTTATCAACCACCATGAAATTAGTGGACAACAAATGATGGAGATTAATGCAGTGTGCTCAAGAGTCAAGATTGAACCATTTGAATTCCTTAACCTAATAGGTTTAGGGTTTAGGGTTTATGCTACCGACCTATCTATTTTCCTATAAGGTCGATGTTATGACTCTTTCTAGGGTTGTTGGAAAAAGTTGTGTGTGTGTATCCAAGAGAAGAGATACGTGATTCTTGCTAGACCAAAGGAGAGAAGTGATACTTATAGAGTGTAAATGCAGAAGGTGAAGAGGAGCTTAAGCAGATATGCATTGGCATTGAGTGTCACTACCAGATCATTGTAATACCTGTTGATCTCTAACCACTTCAATAGTTGAGAAATCCCTTAACAGGCTTGCTATAAATCCTTTAACAGGGTGACTCAAAACCATTGAGTTCTTGAAATCCTCTAACAAGGTAACCTTTAATAGGGTTTAACCCTTAATCGAGTGATCCCTAACAGGATCAGTTCCTAACAGAACCCATTGTATCAGTCTTTAACTGGACAAGGCTCCTAACAGAGCAAACTTTTAAAGAGTTCAAAACAATCTTGTGGGTATTCATCCCCACCGTGGTTTTCCCCAGTTGGGTTTCCACGTGAAAAATATGTGTGTGATGTGTGATGTCTTTTTCATGTGATGCTATATTGTTTTCTGTCTAGCAGTGAATCATTTTGATCTAGTTGCTTATATGTATATCTTTGATGGTAGATTACTTGTTCATGCATTAGGGTGAAATGGAAATGAAGTGCTAGATTGTATGAGAAGATAAATGTCAACCGGTTTATGCTTGTCTCAGTTATTCTGGGTTTTGTCAGTTGTACTCTTTTTAAGGACTGATGTCTCTGTTTGTCTGTCAATGCATAGTGTCTGTAGACAAACTGGTTCAAGAGTGTGTTTTTGTCTATACTGATTCACCCCCCGCTCTTAGTACTGGTTGGGTACTATTCATTCATCAGTGTGTTATCAATTGGTATCAGAGTGCCCTTCAGGTCCTCTATGCTATAAGCTTAACCGCTTGAGGTAAAGATCCCAGTCTAATGATGAAGATGGAAGGTCCAAAGTTTGTTGGTATTCTGGTATGGTTTTGTCATTGATGTCAACACCTACTGAAACACTAGCACTTTGGAGATCCAACAACATTCATGGGCAAGCAAGTAACTATTGCATAGTTACTGGTATATGGTTCACTGGCAGGATATAATGATCATCGACACTTGGAATGATATGGAAGACACTTGGTAATGTCAAAGACATCATATGGACACTTTGTTTTGAAGACTTAATCATTGGTATATTCATATTTGCATATTTTCTTTTATCGGCAAATAGGTCCAGGGTTACCTAGGGTTAGACCGGCAGGTTTATCTTTTCTAGATCAGCATGGCACACTATGGAAATGATTTATTATTGTTGTAAATGCATTAAGCCGACATGCTCAATTAGTTATTGCATCGGATATTATATTATTTGTAAAATGTTTTTATTGTAATATCTTGTAGAGCCGACGTACAAAAATTGGTCTTAGGTTATGATATAAATGTAAGATCTTATTTGTAAGATCGAATGTGGAATGCGAAAAAGAATTGTGAGAAGGTATATGTGAGATTAAGTAGAGGTATACACAAAGACATCATTTGAAGGTGAAGCTAGGTTTTTGTAGAAGCATATCAACATTACATCAGTACAGAATCCAGCATATGAAGATGCTATTTTGTATAGTACATTCTTATTGGATTTAACCATCCAACTGTAGTCAGTGTGACTCCCATTTTGTGATTGAGCAGTGAGCTCTAGGCTGTTGGCCTTTCTGCATGTGAAGACCCCATTTATGTACACTTACTCTCTGCAGTAGTATCATCTGATTGTGGGTAAGGTTTCCCACCGTGGTTTTTCCCCTTACAGGGTTTCCACGTACAAATATTGGTGTTATGTTTTGTAGATGACTTTATGTTTACATTTCATGCATTAATCTTTACCGTATAGCAATTTACTGTTAACACTGTCTACCAGCATACTTAACTGGTTTACCGGTATTAAGCATTAAGTTGGTTAAATGGTTTATGGTTTAAATTTATTAGACAACTGATTCAGCCTCCCCCTATTAGTTGTCTCTAGGACCTAACAATTGGTATAAGAGCCTAGTCCTCTTTTGCAGAAGTTTAACAACTTGAGGAGATCCAATGTCTACTAATTATTTCAGGAAGGATAGTCCTAAACTTGATGGAACCAACTATGGGATATGGAAGATTAGGATGGAGAAACATCTGAATTGCATTGGTAAAGACATCTGGGAAGTTACAAAGAATGGTTATATTGCTACTGTAGCTTGTCAGACTGCTCCAACTACCTTAGCTAAAGATGAAGAGAATGATTGCAAAGCAAGAGAAGCACTTTTGAGCGCATTATCAGATCAACAAATCATGGGATTATCGGATAGGTCTACTGCTAAAGCTATTTGGGATCATTTGGAAACACTGAATGAAGGAGATTCCACAGTCAGGATTGCAAAACTTGAAAGCTTCTGAGTCAGGTATGAACATCTGAAAATGGAAGAAGATGAAACAATTTATGCTTTTATGGAAAGAGTAAATGAAATTGTTTTGGGTATTAAATGTTGTGGAGGAACCTTGGGTGAGGATGAAATTGTTTCAAAAATATTAAGAGGATTGCCACCGGCATATAAAATGAAGGTTACTTCTATAAATGAGTTGAGAACAATGCCTAATACATCAGTAACTAGGGATACATTGATTGGAAAACTTTCAGCTTTTGAAATTGAGGAATTTGGTCCTGTTGCTACTATAAAGATAGATTTGGCCTTTAAAGCATCAACATCATCTACTCCACATTTGACAAATCAGATTGGAAAGCCTTTTATGAAAGAGAACTTGAAGAAACTAGGAAGGAGAATGAAGAGCTTGAAGAACTTGAAGCACTATTTGCAAGGAAAATGCCAAAAGGTCCAATTGGAAGTAAGTATGAAGGTAAAGCATCCTTTAAATGTTTCAACTGCAATAAGATTGGTCATATGGCTTGGAGATGGCCTGATAGACATGCTAGACTAAGAGAAGAAGAGAGAAGAACATACAAGTGTAATCCTGAATATCAGAGATACAGATTTAAGAAGAACAAAGACAAATCTTGTTACATTGCTGATGAAGGTGTGACTGATGATTCTGATGAGGATCCGTCAGACAATGGATGGGTTTTTGTTGCTATAACAGAAGATCAACTGGCACCTACTACTCAACCAGTAGAACAAGCCCTAGCAGCTAAAGTTCAAGTAAAGGATGAATGGATTATTGACTCAGGATGCTCACATCATATGACAGGAGACAAAGGTAAATTCTTAAACTTTCAAGAATACAATGGAGGTTTAGTAAGATTTGGAGATGACAAAGCTTGTTCAATCAAAGGTAAGGGTACAATATCTCTTGATGGTAAGCATGACACTAACAATTAGTTGAGAAGGGATTTTAGTTACAATTTAAAAATGGAAAATGCAAAATCATGAATAGAACTGGTTTGGAAATTGCAACCGGTAATAAGACTAGAGGTAATATCTTTCATTTGAATAACAGTGAAAAGGAATGCTTGATTGCACATATAGATGAAAGTTGGTTATGGTATAAGAGACTATGTCATGTAAACTTTGATTGCATGGTAAAAATTAGTACTTCTAAGGCAGTTAGAGATCTACCTAAAATTGTGAAACCTCAAAATACAATTTGTAAGGAATGTCAATTTGGAAAACAAGTTAGAGCTAGTTTCAAAAGTATTCCAGAAAAATCCAATAGTGCTCTTGATTTGATTCACACTGATTTATGTGGTCCAGCTAGAAGTAAAAGCTTAGAAGGTGATAGATATTTCATGCTAATTATTGATGATTATTCTAGAATGTGTTAGGTTACTTTTCTCAAAGAAAAATCAGAAGCACTTGGAAAGTTCAAACTATTCAAAGCAATGGTTGAAAATGAAACCGGTAAGAAAATCAAATGTTTAAGATCAGATCAAGGAGGAGAATTCACATCTAAGGAATTTAATACATTCTGTGAAGTGAATGGAATCATAAGACAGTTATCAGCACCTCAGACACCATAGCAGAATGGAGTTGTTGAAAGGAAAAATAGAACTATCTTGGATGCAGCAAGAAGTATATTATCTGAAGCAAATTTACCACATGTATATTGGAGAGAAGTAGTTAGCACAGTCGTCTATACATTCAACAAAGTTCACATCAAAGGTGAAGCCGGTAAGACCCCTCATGAACTATGGTTTGGTAATACTCCTACTCTTAAGTATTTCAGAAATTCTGGAAGTAAATGTTATATTAGAAGAGATGAGTATATTGGAAAATTTGATCCTAGAAGTGATGAAGGAATATTTCTTGGTTATTCCTCTAAGAGCAAGGAATATAGATGTTTTAATAAGAGATTGCATAAAATTGTTGAGTACAAATGTAAAGATTGATGAACAATTCAGAGGAAGTTCGAGGTATATAGACTCTGAACCGGCAACAGAAATTGTGACAAATGAACCTACACTAAATCCATCGGTATAGAATGAAGATCCAGTTACCCCGGTACCATCAGAGGATTCCATAGTAATTGAAGAACAACAGCAAACTAAGACACCCCGGTATGTAAGATTGAATCATTCTGAAGATCAGATAATTGGAAACAAATTTAAAGGAGTTATGACAAGAAGAAGATTGACAAATGAAGAGGTATGTCTTATTTCTTAAATTGAACCATCATCTATCAATGAGGCATGTGAAGATAAATTTTGGATTAAAGCTATGGAAGAAGAATTAGGACAAATTGAGAAAAATAATACTTGGACATTAGTTCCTCGACCTAAAGATAAAAATGTAATTGGAACCAAATGGGTATTTAGAAACAAACTTAATGAAGATGGTAAGGTTGTCAGAAATAAAGCAAGACTAGTGTGTAAGGGATATTCTCAGAAAGAAGGAGTTGATTACAATGAAACATTTGCACCAGTAGCTAGAATTGAGGCAGTCAGATTATTCTTGGCTTTTGCAGCTCACAAGAACTACAAAGTTTATCAAATGGATATTAAATGTGCAATTTTGAATGGAGATCTTGAAGAGGAAGTATATATCGAACAACCTAATGGATTTTCTTTGACAGATGACAATGATATGGTTTGCAGGTTAAGAAAAGCTCTGTATGGTCTAAAACAAGCCCCAAGAGCTTGGTATGCAAGGTTGGATAAGTATCTTTTAAAGATTGGTTTTACTAAAGGAAATGCAAACAACAATTTATATTACGAAATAACTAATGATGACATCTTGATTATAGAAGTATTTGTTGATGATATAATCTTTGGAGGAGAAGATGGATTATGTAAGGAATTGTCAATTCAAGTACTTGAAAGAATTGCTAAAGAAATTTGGGATGGAGAACTCTAAACCGGTAAGCACACCTATGACTACAAATGACAAATTATCTCAAAGGGATGAATCTACACCTATTAATCCAACTAGATACAAATCTATGATAGGAGGTTTACTGTATTTGACACAAACTAGGCCTAATATTATGAATGCAGTATGTATTGTTTCTAGATTTCAAAGTAATCCTAGGGAAAATCATGAATCAGCAGTAAAAAGGATTTTCTGATACTTACAAGGCACTGCAAATCTTGGATTATGGTATCCTAGAGATGAAAATTTTGATTTGTGTGCATACACAAATGCAAATTGGGCAGGAGATGTGGATGATAGAAAAAGTACCATCGACAGAGCATTCTTTCATGGAAAAAGATTAGTTTCTTGGTTGAGTAAGAAACAGAGTTGTACATCTTTATCAATAGCAGAATCAGAATATGTTGCAGCAGTAACTAACTGTACACAGGTACTATGGCTTAAGCAAATGTTGAAAGACATAAAGGTAAAATGCAAGGAACCTATTACTGTATATTGTGATAACACTGCAGTAATTGATATATCTAAGAATCTGGTATTACATTCTAAAATAAAACATGTTTCTATCAAACTGAATTTTCTAAGGGAAAAAGTTGAAGAAAAGGAGATAAAACTGGTTTATGTGAATACTAAAGAACAACTTGTAGATATTTTCACAAAACCTTTGCCTAAGGAGACTTTTGAATATCTCAGAGATCAGCTTGGAGTCATACCACCACCGGTAGAGACTTAAACAGTTGATGATTGTCATCAATCGACAGAATTGAAAGACAAATCTTTTACTCCATTCTTTGATGAGGAAGCTACTTCTCAGGGGGAGTAGTTGGTATATTGAATTGATTGGTATTTTGTATATGAACTTTGGCATTTGATGTAAAAAGGGGGAGAGATATCTATGGAAAAACACATTATCTTTTGAGGAGAGATTGGTATTGAAAATAAAACTTTGGATAAACACATGTTGCTCCCAAGGGGAGAGATTGTTTAGGAGAGATTGTTGGTTTTTGGTATTTGGCATTTCTGTTTTGGCACTTTGATGGTTTTTCCATCTTGTGTTGCCATCAATGCCAAAGGGGGAGATTGTTGGTATTTTGGTATGGTTTTGTCGTTGATGTCAACACCTACTGAAACACTAGCACTTTGGAGATCCAACAACATTCATCGGCAAGCAAGTAACTATTGCACAGTTACTGGTATATGGTTCACCGACAGGATATAATGATCATTGACACTTGGAATGATATGGAAGACACTTGGTAATGTCGAAGACATCATATGGACACTTTGTTTTGAAGACTTAATCATTGGTATATTCATATTTGCATATTTGCTTTTACCGGCAAATAGGTCCAAGGTTACCTAGGGTTACACCAGTAGGTTTATCTTTTCCAGATCAGCATGGCATGCTATGGAAATGATTTATTATTGTTGTAAATGCATTAAGCCGACATGTTCAATCGGTTATTGCATCAGATATGATATTATTTGTAAAATGTTTTTATTGTAATATCTTGTAGAGCCGACCTACTAAAATTGGTCTTAGGTTATGATATAAATGTAAGATCTTATTTGTAAGATCGAATGTGGAATGTGAAAAATAATTGTGAGAAGGTATATGCGAGATTAAGTAGAGGTATACATGAAGACATCATTTGAAGGTGAAGCTAGGTTTTTGTAGAAGCATATCAGTATTACACCAGTACTGAATCCAACATATGAAGATGCAATTTTGTACAGTACAATCTTATTGGATTTAACCATCCAACTGTAGTCAGTGTGACTCCCATTTTGTGATTGAGCAGTGAGCTCTAGGCTGTTGGCCTTTCTGCATGTGCAGACCCCATTTATGTACACTTACTATCTACAGTAGTATCCTCTAATTGTGGGTAAGGTTTCCCATCGTGGTTTTTCCCCTTACAGGGTTTCCACATACAAATATTGGTGTTATTTGTTGTGGATGACTTTATGTTTATGTTTCATGCATTAATCTTTACCGGTATAGCAATTTACTGTTAACACTGTCTACTGGCATACTTAACTGGTTTGTCGATATTAAGCATTAAGTTGGTTAAATGGTTTATGGTTTAAATTTATTAGACAACTGATTCACCCCCCCTCTCAGTTGTCTCTGGGACCTAACAAAGTTTAATAGAGAAAATTTTAGTATATGGAAAGACAAAATGAAGATATTCATCAGAAGCATGGGTGCTCAACACTGGAGCTATGTTGAGAATGCCTATGTTGCCCCTACCGGTACTCTCACTGATGACTAGAAGAGAGAGATGTAGGAGAATGGGCAAGTCATGGAAGCCCTAATTAGTAGTTTATCTGACATTGAGTTTATTGATGTCCAAGATAAGGTAAATCCCAAAGAGGTATGGGATACTCTTGAAAATATCTATGGTGGTGATGAGCATGTAAAACAAGCTAAGGAAGAAAGCCTTAGAGGGAAGTTTGAAGACATGCAAATGGTCGAAGGTGAGACCATTCAATAGTATGGAATAAGAATCAAAACCGTTGTTGGAGATATCAAGAGTGCAGGTGGTAAAATGGAAGATTCCATTGTGGTAAGCAAAGTCCTGAGATCCCTATTGCCGGTCTATGCAATAAGGATTGCTGCTATTCAGGAGTTGAGATCAATAGACAAGACTAAGGTGTCCCTAGACTCCATCACTGCAAATTTGACAGCCTCTGAGCTAAATAGCTTTGATGGCAGTGTTTCAAAGACTGAATCAGCTTTTAAAGCTTCTGCTGTACCATCCAGAAAAGGAAAAGAAGCTAGCACTAGTGGTGAACCAAGACAGAGCGGAGAAATGGATGATGAGGAGATTCTGATGGCATTTGAAGCTCTCCTTGCTAGGAAACTTTTCCAAAGGAACCGACAAATACAGAGGTAAGCTTCCTTTGAAATGCTTTTCTTGTAACCGGATAGGACATATTGCTGTAAATTGTCCTAATCGTGACAACAAGGACAAACCGGAAAGGTTCAAGAAATTCAAAGGAGGAAACTGGAGAAACTATTTTGTGGTAGTTGATGAAGGTGTCACAGATGAGGAATTAGAGGATGAAGAAAATGAAGATATTGTGTTTGTTGCTGTCAAGGAAGATGTGTCAGACAAAAAGGCTCTTGTCTCCCGGTTTGATAATTCCAATGAGTGGATCATTGACCGTGGTTGTTCTCACCATATGACTGGTGACCGGAGCAAGTTTCTAACCTTGGAAGAGTATGATGGTGGTGTGGTTTGATTTGGTAATGATGCACCATGCATGGTCAAAGGTAGAGGGTCCATCTCTCTGAATGGAAAGAGTAGTGCTGACAATGTGTATTGGGTTGATGGTCTCAGACACAACCTTCTGAATGTTGCCCAGCTGAATGACAGTGGTCTCACTCTGGAATTCAAGAATGGAGTGTGCATAATCAAAGGAAAGAATGGAGAATTGGTGGCCACCGGCATGCAAACCAAAGGTAATCTATTTCAGCTGAATGCAAATATAAGTACATGTCTCATGGCTAAATTTGATGATAGCTAGATATGGCATAGGAGACTCTGCCATATAAACTTTGATAACATTGTGAAGGCTAGTAAGATCAAGGTAGTTAGAGGATTTCTAGTGCTAAGAAAACTAGATAATACCTTGTGCAGAGAATTTCAATTGGGGAAAATGTCTTCCTCAACCTTTAAAGGTAAATCTTTCACTGCTGACAATCTGCTTGATCTTGTGCATACTGATTTGTGTGGTCCTATGAAAACTAGGAGTGTGTAGGGTGATAGGTACTTCATGATTCTCACTGATGACTACTCAAGAATGATGTGGGTCACATTCTTGAAAGACAAGTCTGAAGCTTTTGTAAAGTTCAAAGCTTTTAGAGCATTAGTGGAGAAGGAAAGCGGTAAAAGGATCAAGTGCCTGAGAACTGATCAAGGAGGGGAATTCACTTCCGGTGAATTCAACAAATACTATGAAGAACATGGCATCAAGAGGCAACTATCTGCCCCCAGACTCCACAACAGAATGGCCTAGCAGAGAGGAATAACCGGACTATGGTTGAAGCAGCTAGAACCATGTTGATTCAAGGAAACGTAGCTCACACCTTTTGGAGAGAAGTGGTGAGCACTGCAGTCTATACAATGAACCAGGTACTCATCAAGAAAGGTAAGGATAAAACCCCTTATGAGTATTGGACTGGTAAGACACCTGTGGTTAGCTACTTTAGAGTGTTTGGTAGCAAATGTTACATTAAGAGGAGTGAACACCAGAGCAAATTTGATGCTAAATGTGATGAGGGAATATTTATAGGGTATTCCACCAAGAGCAAAGCTCTCAAGTGTTTCAATAATAGGACTCAGAGAATTATGGAAAGCATCAATGTAAGAGTTGATGAAACCTCTGAGAAAACTGAGGAAACTGGTAGTGAGCAAGCGGTAAATGAACTGGTTGCAACCTTCTGGGAACCGGTTGTCAGCCAACCAATTACAAGTAACAGTGTTCCTACACTGGCAAATGTAGATGTTGATACTGATGGAGATGAGGATGAAGAAGAAAAACAAGAGGAATCCATCAAGACCATTCCTCAGTATGTTAAGCTGAATCATGATCCTAAGAAGATCATAGGAGATAAGGATGCAGGAATCCTTACAAGAAGAAAGGTTAGAGAAAACTCATGTATGATCTCTGAATTTTAGCCTAAAACATTCAAAGAGGCACATAAAGATGAAGACTGGATCAAGGCAATGGAAGAGGAACTTGACTAGATAGAGAAAAATGGTACATGGTCTTTGGTATCTAGACCAGAGCTTAAAAATGTGATTGGTACCAAATGGGTCTTCAAAAATAAGCTGAATGAGGATGGCACAATGATTAGGAACAAAGTGAGATTGGTGTGCAAAGGATATGCTCAAGAAGAAGGAGAAGACTATGGAGAAACCTTTGCTCCTGTAGCTAGATTGGAAGGAGTTCGTATGCTTCTTGCATATGCATCTTTTAAAGGCTTCAAGGTATATCTAATGGATGTAAAATCTGCATTCCTAAATGGTGTACTTGAAGAGGAGGTGTATATAGAGAAACCAGATGGGTTTGCCCTATCTGAAGACAGTGACATGGTATGTAGGCTACATAAAGCCTTATTTGGTCTAAATCAGGCACCTAGAGCATGGTATGAATGTCTACATTCCCATCTTGTGAAGATTGGCTTTGAGAGAACAAGTGAAGATAGCAATATCTACTTGAAGTCTGAAGGAGATCAGATCCTGATCTATGAGGTATTTGTTGATGACATTATCTTTGGTGGAGATGACAAGATGAGTCATGAATTTGCAGATGAGATGAAGAAAGAGTTTGAGATGTCACTCATAGGGGAGATTAAGTTCTTCATTGGACTGCAGATCCAACAGATGAAAGATGGAATCTTTATCACTCAGTCCAAGTATGTCAAAGAGGTGTTGAAGACCTTTAGCATGGAAGATAGCAAACCAGTTGGAACACCGATGGTGACCGGTTGTAAACTATCCAAAGAGGATGACTCAGCAATGGTTGATGAGAAGGAATACCGATCAATGATTGGTAAATTTCATTATGTGGTGCATAGCAGACCGGATATTGCACATACAGTTGGCATTACTGCAAGGTTCCAGAAGAGTCCAAGAGAATCCCACTTGGTTGCAGTCAAGCAGATTCTTAGGTATCTGAAAGGAACTATTGACTATGGGTTATGGTATCCATACAATAATGATTTTAACCTAAAAGTGTTCACAGATGCTGATTGGGCTGGTAATGTAGATGACCGGAAGAGCACAAATGGTGGTGCATTCTTTCTTGGTGGTAGACTGGTCTCATGGATGAGTAAGAAGCAGAGTTGTATCTCTCAGTCTACTGCGGAAGCAGAGTATGTTTTAGCTTTCATGAATTGCACACAAATAGTTTGGATGAAGCATGTATTAAATGGCTTCAAAGTTCTTGTATCGGAACTGGTAAGTATATTTTGTGACAATACAAGTGCAATTAATATCTCCAAGAATCTAGTTTTACATTCTAGAACCAAGCACTTTGAGCTTAAGTATCATTTCATTAGGGAAAAGGTTCAGAACAAAGAGATTGCACTGGAGCATGTTTCCAGTAAGGAGCAGTTAGCAGACATATTCACCAAGCCTCTCCCAAAGGCTACATTTATGTACTTAAGAGGTGAATTAGGGGTGTTTCCCCTTCAGGAGGTAAACTAAAGGCATATGCTCCACATCAGTCAGGTATTGCATAGTCAAATTTTTTTTGGATTGATGTGTTGAAGGATGCTACTCGTCAGGGGGAGCAGCATAATGGAACAGGGAAGCTTGTGCCTCCACTCTGGCATTGTTGTCAAAGGGGGAGAAGATGTGAAGTGGAGAAGATATCTGCAGAAGATGGGGAAGAAGATGTGAAGTAGAGAGATATATTTGTATATTGCCATCAATGCCAAAGGGGGAGATTGTTGGCATTATGTGAACTGGTATGAGGACATAATGACATTGTATGTTGTCATTGATGTCAATATGCTGAAGAGGTGAGAACCGGCATATGTGAGAACCGGTATAACACTATGAACCAACATTTGTGCCAAAGTGAAGCTGTGTGCTTGTTCAAGGTGAACCAACATATGGTTATGGGAACCGGCACATGGAAGTGTTGTATGACTACCGGTTGGTAATCTCAACTTTGGGTTTTTGGTTGAAGTGCTTCAAGCCTATGTGGCTCAACCGGTGACTTTGTGTGATGAGTTAGCATGATAACAAAGAACAGATCATGTTTCCATGTAAGCCTTGTGTGTGTGAAGGATCTTGCATGAAGAAGATTGTTCCTATCTACCTCGAGAATGTGCGAAGTCTATAAATGGTGATAACGTGTGATGGGTTATCAGCCGCCATGAAATCGGTGGACAACGAACGATGGAGATTAATGCAGTGTGCTCAACAGTCAGGATTGAACCGTTTGAATTCCTTAACCTAATAGGTTTAGGGTTTAGGGTTTAGGGTTTATGCTACCAACCTATCTATTTTCCTATAAGGTCAATGTTATGACTCTTTCTAGGGTTGTTGGCAAAAGTTGTGTGTGTGTATCCAAGATAAGAGATACGTGATTCTTGCCAGACAAAAGGAGAGAAGTGATACCTGCAGAGGGTAAGTGCAGAAGGTGAATAGGAGCTTAAGCGGATCTACATTGGCATTGAGTGTTGTTACTAGATCATTGTAATGCCTGTTGATCTCTAACCACTTCAATAGTTGAGAAATCCCTTAACAGGGTAGCCTTAATAGGTTTGCTATAAATCCTTTAACAGGGTGACTCAAAACCATTGAGTTCTCGAAATCCTCTAACAAGGTAACCTTTAACAGGGTTTAACCCTTAACCAATTATTCTAGCCATCCCTTAATCAAGTGATCCCTAACAGGATTGGTTCCTAACATAACCCATTGTATTAGTCTTTAACCGGACAAGGCTCCTAATAGAGCGGACTTCTAAAGAGCTCAAAACAAGCTTGTGGGTATTCATCCCCACCGTGGTTTTTCCCAGTTGGGTTTCCACATGAAAAATATGTGTGTCATGTGTGATGTCTTTTTCATGTGATGCTATATTGTTTTCTGTCTAGCAATGAATCATGTTGATCTAGTTGCTTATATGTATATCTTTGATGGTAGATTACATGTTCATGCATTAGGGTGAAATGGAAATGAAGTGCTAGATTGTATGAGAAGATAAGTGTGAACTGATTTATGCTTGTCTCAGTTATTCTGGGTTTTGCCGATTGTACTATGTTTAAGAACCGGTGTCACTGTTTGTCTGTCAATGCACAGTGTCTATAGACAAACCGGTTCAAGAGTGTGTATTTGTCTGTACTGATTCACCCCCCCCTCTCAGTATCAGTTGGGTACTATTTGTTCATCAATGTGTTATCACTTACCGGTTTGGAATTATCCATACCAAAATTCTTCAATAATTCCATCACTTACTTAGTTTGATAGATAAAAATGCCTTCGTCAGTTTGAGTAATCTACAAACCAAAGAAAAATTTCATGTCACCAATCATGCACATTTCAAATTCATTCTTCATATTGTTAGAAAATTTCATGCACAATTTATCTTCTCCTCCAAAAATGATATCATCAAAAAATACTTCAATAATTAGAATATCATTATTAGTGATCTTATAATATAAATTATTATCAACACTACCAAGATTCAAAAGATATTTATCCAATCTTGCATACCAAGCTCTAGGAGCATGTTTCAATCCATATAAAGATTTCTTCAATCTGCAAACCATATCTTTATCATCTATTAGTGAAAATCCATCAGGTTACTCAATGTATACTTCTTAAGGTTCACCATTCAAAAATGCAGATTTAACATCTATTTGATAAATCTTATAGTTCTTATAAGTTGCATAGGCAAGAAATAGTCTAACAACTTCAATTCTAGCTACAGGTGCAAATGTCTCACCATAATCAATTCCTTCCATTTGAGAATATCCTTTACAAACCAATCTAGCCTTGTTTCTTACAACTTGACCATCCTCATTCAATTTATTCCTAAGAATCCATTTAGTTCCAATAACATTCTTATTTTTAGGTCGGGGAACTAAAGTTCAAGTTTTATTCTTCTCAATCTGATCTAATTCATCTTCCATAGCCTTTAACCAATGTTCATCCTTACAAGCTTCAATAACAGATGCCAGTTCAACTTGAGAAATAAGACATACCTCTTCATTTTCCAGTCTTCTTCTTGTCATAACTCCCTTGTTCCTATCTCCAATGATTTGATCTTCAGAATGATTTAATCTTACATACCTTGATGTCTTCTTAACTTCAGGTTCACTGCTCTGATCATCATTCATAGTTGAACTTTCTGATTGTTCTGGTGTAATTGTCTCAGTTTCATGTACCAATTGAGTCATTGTCAGTTTAGTTATGATCATTTCCATTGTTTGTTCCTTGTCATACGATATAGAATGATTTTTGTTCTGCTCTTTCACTTTCACATTAGCACTCTCCACAATTTTCTTTAATCTTTTGTTATAACATCTATATGATTTGCTTTGAATTGATTAACCAGGAAATATCCCTTCATCACATCTAGGATCAAACTTTCCAATTGAATCATATCTTTTGATATAGAATTTACTTCCAAAAATTTTGAAATACTGAACAGTAGTTGTATGTCCAAACCATAATTCATAAGGGCTCTTACTAGTTTCACCTTTGATGTGAACTCTGTTGAATGCGTAGACTGTTTTACTCACTACTTCTCTCCAATAGATATGAGGCAATTTGGCTTCCATCATCATAGATCTTGCTGCATCCAAAATGGTTATGTTGTTTCTTTCCACCACTCCATTCTGCTGAGGAGTCCTAGGTGCAGATAACTGTCTCCTTATTCCATTTGTATCACAATAACTATTAAATTCATGAGAAGTGAACTCGCTGCCATGATCTGATCTTAGACATTTGATTTTCAATCTATTTTTTGTTTCAACCTTTTCTCTAAAGATCTTGAATTTCTCAAAAGCTTCAGACTTCTCTTTAAGAAAAGTCACCCACATCATCCTAGAATAGTCATAAATAATCAACATGAAATAATTATCACCTTGAAAGCTTTTAGTCTGTGCTGGACCACAAAAGTCAGTGTTAATCAAATAAAGTACATCATTAGATTTATCATGTATTCTCTTAAAATAACTTCTAACTTGCTTTCCCAATTGACATTTCTTATATACCGGATTACAAGGCTTCATAATCTTAGGTATATCTTTAACTACCTTAGTTGAACTAATCAATAACAATACAATCAAAATTAACATGACACAACCTCTTATGCCATAAAGAACTCTCATCAATATGAGCAATCAAACATGTCTTATTACCAGTATTCAAGTGAAAGATATTACCTCCAGTCTGAATACCGGTTGCAATCTCCAAACTAGTCTTGTTAATGATTTTGAATTTTCTATCTTTAAACTGAAGTTGGAAACCCTTGTCCACCAATTGACCAACACTCAAGAGATTATGCATTAAACCTTCTACATAATAGACATTATCAGTGTTATGCTTACTACCCAAAAAAATAATACCTCTACCTCTGATCATACATGCTTTGTCATCTCCAAATCTGACTTGACCACCATTGTATTCTTGTAGGGATAGAAATTTCCCTTTATCTCCAGTCATATGATGTGAGCATCCACTATCAATTACCCATTCATCCTTATGTTTAACTTTTTCTACCAAGGCTTTTTCTTTATTTATGATAGCCAGTTCCAGTTCATCTTCCTTTAAATCATAGAACACACATTCCTTTCCATTGCCAGATCCACTAGCACAGTCTTCTGTCGATTCATCTACAGAGTCATCAGTTACTCCTTCCTCATCCACTATGTAGCATTGTTTACTTTTCTTGAATCTATATCTGTTTTGGTTAGGCTTAAATGATTTCTTAACTCTTTCCTAAAACCTTGCTTTCCTTTCAGGACATCTAGATGCAAAATGACCAATCTTATTACATGAAAAACATTTAAAAGGGGAATTTCCTTCATACTTACTTCCTGTCGGACCTTTAGGTACTCTTCTAGCAAATAAGGCTTCAAGTTGCTCAAATTCTTCATCTTCTTTCCTCATGTCTTCCAATTCTTTTGCATATAAAACTTTCCAATCACTTTTGCCGGTAGATGATGATGGTGATGCATGAAAAGCAGGTTCAGACTTTACAGCTCCAAAAGATCCAAATTCTTCAGGCTCAAAAGAAGATAATTTCCCAATCAGAATGTCTCTGTTAACTGAAGAGTTTGCCATTGTTCTCAACTCATTAATTAAAATTTCCTTCATCTTGTAGGCCAGTGGAAGGGCTCTCAAGACTTTGGAAACTATTTCATCTTCACTCAGAAAACCTCCACAACATTGAATTCCCATAACAATCTCATTTACTCTTTCCATAAACACAACAATTCTTTCATTATCTTCTATCTTCAAGTTTTCATATCTTACCTGGTAGCCATCAAGTTTGGAAATTTTGATAGTAGGATCACCTTCATTCAGAGTTTGCAATTTGTCCCACATAACCTTAGTCGATGATTTATCAGTCAATCCCATGATCTGCTGATTAGTAAGTGCACATAAGAGGGCTTCTCTAGCTTTGCAATCATTTTCAATATTCTTGTCCAAGTCTATAGGAGCAGGATTTCCAGATGCTGAATCATAAGGTGTGTATCCTTTCTTAGTGATGTCCCAAATATCCTTGCCAAGACATCTAAGATGAGTCTCCATTCTAATTTTCCATATCCCATAATTTGTTCCATCAAGCTTAGGGATTTCTCTTCTGAAAATAATTGTTGGTGGATTAGAAGTGTTAGCTTCTACAAAAGAGGACTAAAGGTTTGATACCAATTGTTAGGATAACCGGTGAACAATTGAGAGGGAGGGGCTCAATGAATTGTTAATAGATTATAACATTTAATCCACTTAATAACCATTAAACAGATTAAGTACCGGTAAAGCAGAAACAGATACTGGTAAACAATTAAATAGATAATCAATGCAAAGAAACCATACCACATAACACCATGATTTGTATGTAGAAAACCTGGAAATGGAAAAACCATGGTGGGAAGCCTACCCACAGTCAGATGATTCTTCTGCAGAAAGTATGTGATACAATGAGGAGCCTGCACATGCAAGAAGGCACACTGCCTAGAGCATATTGCTCATTAAAAAAGACTCTCACTAACTATAGAGAGGTAACAACCATCTCAAGATAAATGAACAAAAATCCAGTAGAGTGAACTGCCAGAGATAGCATCTACCATGCCTGATTACAGTCCCAGTTAAGCTCAACACCAGAGGCCTTTCACCTCTTCTTTAATCCCAATTCAATCACCTATGATCGACCAAGTCTCCTTCATATATGATATTTCATTTCAAGACCATGACTTCTTATTCCATACCATACCATGATATACAATGAGATCTTACATCATTTTATAAAAACCCTAAGGCCTCAACCAATTAGGTCGGCCACCTAAAAGATATTACAATAAGATAGATCCATATTACAATGATATGCCATGTCGGCTTAAGACCAAAACAACAATAACAAATCCATAAAACATCCCAAAACATCTTGGTAACGTGTAGAGTACACATTAACATGATACCGATCCATGACTTAGATAGGTATCAGACCTATTCTGGGTCCACCATGCCAAAGCAATGTCTTCAAGCAGTTGACGCACGATCAAAGAACATCTTCAGCATCCTAAAATCCATGTAGAAGCTGCACCAACACCAATTATGCATCCTGTCAAGATTCCTCAGTGAGAGCTCTGTCGGTAAAGCCTTAAACTAGTGCCAGTAAGGGTTTACCAGAGTGTATGATAGCATCCAATTACCAAGTCAATACCATCTGACCAAGACATGCTCCAAAAGCACGTACCACATGTAACCAATGACATTCCATTGATCCAAACATTCTGAAAGTGTCTAACAGATAGTCTCTTCTGTTGGTAACACTTGATCTTCTACCGATAACCAAAACCTATTTGCCGGTAACCAACCATAACTAGAATTGACATCAATAACAAAACATCAATGAAACACATAATCAATTCATCCAATAAAGCCAACAACCGCAACTTGAAAATACTCACCCAATTGATAGAGAATTACAGTTGGATGAAGAGGGTGTGGCAAATGTATTTTGATGGAGCTTGCAGTAACGAAGAAACTGGGGCAGGTGTGGACTTTATTGTACCAAGTGGTAAAACTTTTAAATACTCCTTTTTGTTATCATTCGAGTGCACAAATAATATAGTTGAATATGAAGCACTAATGTTGGGATTAAATTTGGCTATCAAACATGGCATAAAATTATTGTGTTTTTGGGGATTCAAAATTAATAGTGTCACAAGTTAGATCTAAGTATTCCTATAGAAAAAAAGGCTAAAGCAGTATAAGCATGCGGTATGGGATTCCATGGAAATGTTAGATGTCTTCTCAATTGATTGGGTTGACAGATCAAAAAACATAATGGCAGAATTCCTGTTAAATATTGCTCTGAGGCAAAATGATTTGACTCTTGCTGGTATAACTGAGGTAAAAATTAAAGCAAGGCCTTCAGTCCTAGATAATGTGTATCATTGGTAGGTATTTAATGATGATGATGATGATTTATTGAAGTTTTTACAATGTATGGATCAATATGAGTCCCAAGAAATAGACTGTAATGCTCTAGTCCAAGTAGTGGACAATAAAGAAACTATTTTTGGGAATGAGGTAGTGCAGTTAAAGACAAACAAAATGCCTAAGGGGTTGGTAGCCTTAGAGAGGGTATTTGATGGAAATGATAGGATGAATACAAATGTCATCTCGACAAAAAATGGATACTTGGAAGAAGTGAACTTGAGAATAGACAATGCTTAAAAGAAGTTATATATTGGTAGAAAAATCAGCGTAAAAGTTAGACAGATAATCATAGATTTGTTAAGAAAGTATAAGTATGTATTTTTCTAGTCATGTGATGATCTAAAATCTTATAGAGAAGATATTTTTCAACATGAAATACCAATGAAACCCAATGCTTATCCATTTAGATAAAAGCATAGGCCTATCAATCCTAAATTAGCCCCTAAGGAACTTCAAAAACTCAGAGATGGTGGCATAATTAAACCAATTAGATATTCGGCTTGAGAGTCGAATCTGGTTCCCATAAGAAAAAAGAATGAAGATATAAGATTATGTGTAGGTTTCAGGAATTTGAACATATAATCTCTAAAAGACAATTATCCTCTGCCAAATATGGAAGCTCTATTACAAAAGGTGACTGGATGTGAATTGTTGTTCATGATGGACAAATTTTTCAGGCTACAATCAAGTCAAGGTTAAAGAGTCTGAATAGTATAAAACAACATTCACTACTACCTAGGTAACCTATGTTTATGTTAGAATACCTTTTGGTTTGACTAATGTTAATGCAACATTTCAAAGGGCGATGGATGTAGCTTTTGTTGAGTTGATAAATATTATCATGGTGGTGTATCAGGATTACTTGACTGCATATTCAAAGAAAGATGAGGATCACTGCATGCACTTGAAGAAAATATTTAACAAGACATTAGAATATGGTTTTAATTAAATCCTAAGAAATGTCATTTTACAGTAACAGAGGGTAAGCTGCTTGGGCATATAGTATCTAAGGAAGGAGTAAGGATTGGTCCTGAAAGAGTTGAGGCCATATACAATATTCCAATCCCCAAGATAGTAAAGGCTATCCAATCTTTCTTTGGGCAAACTAATTTTGTTAGAAGGTTCATTTCTAAATTTGTAGAAATTGTCAAGAAAAGATTGATTGGACATCTGAGGCTATAGAGGCATTTGCATTTAGAAAAAAGGGCTATTATGGAAGCCCCCATGCTAAAATCACTAGACTTTAGGAAACCTTTGCAATTTTTTTTCATTTGTATCCTTTCACACCATTGCAGCTATCATGTTGTATAAAAATGATGAGGGAAATGAACAACCTATCTCATTCTTCAGTAAGTTATTGCAGGTGCCTAAATTAAAATATGACATTACTGAGAAACAAGCCTATGCCTTCATTTTAGTAGTAAAAAAAATTTAGATCATATTTGGTGGGAGCACCAGTAGTAGCTTATGTGCCAAATGCAATAGTTAAGGATGTGTTTTCTCAAATAGACGCCATGGGTAGGAGATGGAGATGGATTAATAGAATTTAGGAGTTCATTATTGACATCCAGATCACTAAATTAGTGAGAGGATAAGGTCTAGCAAAGCTAATGGCCAAATCAAATTGTGAAGCAACACGGGTAGATAATGTGGAAGGCTAGGATGGCGCTATTTATAGCATAGAACATACTCCATGGTATACTAATATATTATAATTTTTGAGAACACAAATATGCCCAAATAGTATGAATGAAAATCAAAAAACAACTCTAAAACTTCAGGCCTCTAAGTATGTCATTGTAAAAGGGGACTTATTCTGGAAGGATAAGGATGGGATCTTATTATTGTGCTTGATGAAGGGTAGGATGGAATCATCTTAAGAGAGATACATGAGGGAGTATATGGAGGGTATTTCTCATCCAAAACCACAAGCCATGATATAATAAGGGCTAGCTATTATTGGCCTTTAGTGTTCAAAGATTCTTATCAATATGTAAGAAAGTGTGAACCCTGCCAAAGTTTTCTGGTAAATTGAAGTACTAGGCAACATTTCCTTTGAGACCTATGAAAGTGGAAACACCATTTCATCAATGGGGAATTGATTTTATTGAAGAGATATTTGATAAATCTAGTGGAGGACACAAATGGATTATAGTAGAAAATTATTATTTTACTAAGTGGGTGGAAGCTATTCTCACTAAACAAGCTACTAGCAAGGTGGTTATAAATTTCTTGATGGACAATATCATTACACGCTTTAGGGTACCTGTCAAACTTGTCATGAACAATGAGATAGTTTTAGATCTGAGGATTTCAAGGAATTTTGTGAATCATATGGTATTGCTATTTCATATTCTTCACCTTATCATCCTCAAGGAAACGAACAAGTTGAATCAAGCAATAAAAGTATATTAAAAATAATCAAGAGGATGCTAGAGAATAATAAGAAAGCATGGGATTCTAAGCTAAGATTGGTTGTCTTGGTAAATAAAATAACTGTAAAGAAGGTGATTGATAAATATTCTTTTGAATTAGTATATGGGGCATAGGAAAGAATGCCTATACACAACTTATTGCCAATCTAGATATTCATCTTGTAGTAGGACATAAATGTAGTTGAACTCATGGCCGAAAGGATGGAGGAATATGTAGAATTGGATGATATTAGAACAAAGGCTCAAAAGAAAAATATTAAGGTGCAACGACAAGCTAAATACCTACATGATAAAAGGGAAAAAGAAAGAAAATTTAAGGTTGATGATATGGTTCTCATGTGGAATGCTAAGAGTCAGGATAAAGGGAAGTATGAAATTTTTGAAGCTTTATGAATAGGACCATTTGTCATCATAGACAAATGTACAGAAGATTCTTACTACTTGCAGAACATGGCCAGAGAAAATCAATAATTGCCAGTGCATGGACAATTCTCGGAACACTTCTTTTATTAAAAATAAAGTATTTTCAATGCACAATAGTTTAGGTTTTCCCCCTCCCCCTCTCTTGTTTTCTTTTTACCTTTTGTTTTGCACCCCAAAGATTCCTTAGATTGTTGCTATGGATGTTACAGTCATTCATCTGCAACTAGAGATACCATTGGAACCTACAGAAATAGTGAGTTTCCTAAATAATCATGATTTCCTTGATGGTATGATGAAATAATAAGTATCTAGTAGAATATTGATAGGGGGGGTGAATCAGTATGCTTAAAAACTGATACAAACTCCCAAACTCAAATTCAAACTCACAAAGTAAACTTTCACTTATCAAGATCAATACTCAACATCAACCGGTTTGATTGTTATGACAACTTAATAGTAAACAAATTCAATTTTGTAAACATAAAAAATGCTTAATCATATGTCAATATATTCATCTCTCAATGCTTCCAATTATCATGCCTGATCAGAATAGTTAAGTAGTTAATCAAATCAACAAATAAGATCATAACCACAAAAGCATTCACCACTTGACACAAATATTTATACGTGGAAAAACCAAATAGGTTAAAACCATGGTGAGCTGAGACTCACAAGGATAGCTATCTAAACTCTCTTGAAGTTTGCCCTGTTAGGAGCCAAGCTTGTTAAAGCTTTTACAATAAGTCATGTTAAGAACTAATTCCAGTTAGGAATCACCCAGTTAGGGGATTTACAAATATACCTTGATGAGAAGCACAATACCCTATTAGGAGTAACCTCATTGGAGGATTTGAGAATCCAAACTAATGGACCACCTTGTTAGAGGATTTAGAAAGTAACCACACTTGTTAGAGCTTACCCGATTAGGGGATTTCAATTTCTGCTATAATTTTTAGAGAACAACATGTTTTCTTGATCTTTCAGAATAGCACCACATCTGCTTGATCAGATCCTTCTTAAGCTTCAATCTGCCTTTACTCAAACTGCAGATCCATCCACGAGTTAGGCAAACACACACTCAACTGGTTCTCCCAATCTTGTCGACTTTGCCAACAGCTAACAAAACAATATCATCGATCTTAGATACAAATCAGCTAGGTCGGTAACACAACAAAAACCTAATTCTCATCATCATGATTACAAACAAGTTGGTACAATATTGACCATTAGAAATCATAACAATCTCTTCACATTCTTCAATAAAATTCTAACCATGCCATGACCACCACTTCGTTGTACTTTGTAACTCATCACGTACTATGCATTAGATGCAATCCACTTTGCTCCTTTTCAAGATAACAAACGCGCCAAATCAATCTGAGCTTATCCTTGTACAATGATCATACATGTCTCCATCATTACCGCTCAATATCAGATCTTAAACCAACAAACTTGATTAGTTAGGGTTTAACAGAAAACAAATGATAGGGTTTACCAATTACATAACATATAAAGGTTTAACCCTTTACACTGATTCAACTTACAAACTACCATATATCGGTTTACACCATCTTCCTTAAAGTTTATCATACTAGTTATAAGACAATGGCAATAACAACAATAACATCAACAATATCATGAATATCATTCACCGGTTCAATTGACATCAATGACAACATATCATTAATGCAATCTATATGCAAAATGCCAATAAACTAAAAATGCCAATAGTCCTAAATTACTTTCCCACTATTGTCCTCAAATAAAACAGACATATATCCATGCACAAGCTGAGTTACATGATTATAAATAATTCAATGTGTTTTCTAGCTCAAAATCCCAAAACATAAATACCAAAATCCTTGTACATGTTGGTTAACAGATTTTGTTCCCTTTAGAAATGTACCAATATGACTGTATGCTCCACAAGAGAACAAACTATCAATCAACACTTGGATAGGTCACTATTATCTCTGCAACTTTCTTTTGAATTTTAGAGGTATAGCTCCCTCTTATGATATGAGTTTGGTTTTTTTTGGTGTGTGCTTTTAACCAAAAAGCAGGAAAGAAAAAATTCCTATAGAAACCATAAAAATGATAAATGAATTTCCTTATATCGTTAACTAGCCATTTCCATATAATACTCACAAAAAGATGAACATCATATAAAAATGAATTAATCAGGGAAAACAAGCTTTGAAGCAGTTCATCATATGAAAAAATTGAACAGTAAGCATTCACATAGGAAGAACACAAAGATTATCCATATTAGCACAAAGTCTAAGTATAGATATACCATTATAAGATTTCCATATTCAGAAATAAACTATATAATCCATCTGCATTTCAAAAAGCAATACCAAGTTTGATATTCTGAAAGTTCCCCCCCACTTTTTTTATCTACTAATCATCCCTTTTTATATCTAATAAAAACTTTTCCGTTTCCAAGAAATGGTTTGTCTTTCCCTAACAGTTTTGAAAATGACCTTCATGAACATGATTTTCAAATAAAACAAAAATTATCAGGACAAACAAAAACCATATCATAAACAACTATTGGCTCTATACTCCCTCCTTCTCAGGTATTGGGTTTTGACTAGATATCTATCGATCGATCATTTTTTCTTTCATCTCCTCTTCTATAAGGAACCAGGATTGTTGTAAATTCATCTTCATATTCCATGAGTGTCCAGGCGAGGTTGGTTAGGTCGAAGAGAATATCATCCTGCATGTATTCGACATTCAATTGTATAAGGGGACCTTTTCCCTTAAGCACCATTTTCTCAAATGTCTTAAGACCTAATTACCATGATTCCTTCTAGCAGCTAACTTTTCTTGTAGGAGCCATTCATGAGTTTTAGCTTGTGTTGTAATGTTTCTCAAAAAGGAAACAATCTTTCTATACCCAATGAAATCAGTTTGTTGCTTCCATGCATGAGCATGCAACCCTTGAATAATATTTCCTTGTTGATTTTCCAGACAATTCAAGTCTATATTATCAAATGGAAATTGATCATAAGGTAAGACCATTTCGACAAGGGAAGTTCATGATGACATACATTACTTCAGATGAAATTTATTTTAGCTTACAAAGAATAACAACATCAAGAATTATCACTCGTGTCGCTACCTTTGTGTGTCTTTAACCATTTAATCTCATTAATAATGATGGTACTTTACAAATCTCAATTAGTTCAGCTTTTTGGAAATTATGCATGGTGATGGATGGTTTAGAGGTTGATATGAATATAGTCTGAAAATCCCTGATATTTCAATATAAATTGGGAAAGGTTATCAGGTTTTAGGTAAAATTAGAAGCAGGAAATGCAAAACTCGTTGCTCATCACCTGATAAGTGATAACTCTTCACTTTATCATGATATCAGGTGAAATCGAAAGTCAAGAAAGATGAACATAGTTTTGATGCGGTAAGGATCTTCTGATAGAGCAATAGTGACAAGGAAGAAAATATTTCACGCAGATGAGAAACTCTTGAACAAAAAGGTAGGGGGTAACAATTGGCTCTATTTGGGGACAAGGATCATGGAGATGTAGAGAATATAGAGTTACATGGAAGGATCAATGCCTGGCCCATTGGGCTACAAAGTCAAAAAAAGAGGGATGATGACATGCTTCATGCAAAAAGCAGTGGAGGGTGCAAACCCAAAAGAACAAGCCAAAAACCAGCAAAGAGAAAGAAAACCATGCCAAAATTTCCTAAAATATATACATGGAAATAAAGCCCTAATTTTGGAGCACTTATAGATTTGATCATGTGAAGCAATAAATTGGTTGAGAGAAGTAGGAGCCTTTATAAAAAAGAGGATCACGCCCACAAGATGCGATTGGGAGTAATAGCAACTTGGCAACCATTTTGGTGATAATTCTCAAACTGGAAGGGTGTAAGGACTTCTTGTACATACATTCATGCCCAAACAACCATTCTTCATTATACACCTCTCAGACATAACTAGCCATACCTTCACAATCTACTTTAGATAACTGAGAATTATCCACTTGAAAGAACACAAATTGTATGCCTGGTTCAAATCAAAATTCCCTTGACAAAGATCAAAAGTGCTATCATTGTCATCAACATTGTCGATCATAGGATTATTACTTACTGAAGAAACACTTCAATTGATTTATTTTCTTTGAGTACCAACTCCATACCTTCATCTTCATCAGGTAAAAAATCATCTTCATTCTTAAGCAAACAGCCATCAGTAAAGATCCGATTTCTACTTTTTTGTTTATGCATGATTATGTCATTATTCACATAGTTGCTTCTCAAAACAAATCCATCTAGGTCATTTCTATCATGAGAAGATAAATCATTAGTTGATTCAAAATCATATAATTCAAAGAGGGGATTTTCCCTAACTTCTAAATCTACACAAAATTCATTTGGCAAATATAATGCATTGAACCTGGTCCAACCATTTTTATTCTCAAGGTTTTCTAATCGCTTCCCCATTTTCATCATTTCTATAACATTATTTTTCAGGTGCAACACCTATTATGATTTCATTTAAATACACAAAGGAATCTTGAGAATTAAAGATTATTTTTGTGGATCATAAGATGAATCAGCCTCTAGGCATGCGGTGAATGCTAATGTTGATTCATATTCTACCAGCATGGGATCAAATCTGACAAAAAACACTCCTCTCACACAAAGAAAGTTATCATTGAGAACACAAACAAAATCTTCATTGAGGATAAATGTAGGCTGAGAGTGTAAATTATTCATGCCTTTGATAGGTTCAACTAAACTATTTTTACTTGCATGCATTTCTTCTTTTAATAATTTTTTCTCCTTAGACTTTTTATCAAGAGATTCAAACAAAGCCTCATCCATACCTCTTTTGATATTTCTGGAGTTGTAAATGAATGAATCTATTCCAAATTCAGTAACATAACCATTTTCATCCTCAACTCCACACAAAAAGTCACCATCTGGACCTTCCAAGCACCAATTTGCAATAAAATCAACACTATGTTCCTCTAGTAGCACCTCTTTTTATTGAGAAATAAATGATTGCTCGATTTCACTCATTTTCATGCATGCCAAGAAATATTTTTGTTCTTTACCTTCAATTTGATTCAAATTATTTTTGGTTGTTGGTGGTTATTCCATAGTGTTGACAAATTACTAGCCTTAGCCAATACTTACATAGATTCTTGTTTACCAAGAATAGAAAAGTTATAAGAACCTTGGTTTTCACTTTCTGGTTCTTTACTAAGAAACCTTAATTGATGCAGGAGCATCCCCAGTTCACAACAATCTTGCATCAACCAAAAAAAAATTATTTTCTGTTTGCAATTTTAGTTTTCCTTTCTGTGCATCCCAGTTTTGGCTCACCGGATCTTGTGGAGTTGGATTATACTTTAAGACTTGATCATCTTTCTTTATTTCAAACCACGTCTCATTTGGATCACTTTCTGACAAGATATCGCTACCGGTTTCCATGGCAGTTTCTTGTTTTCGGTTGTTCCTTTGTTACCAGTTGCCTGAGACCTATTCTGGTGATCTACCAAAACCTATTATAAAGCTTATGGATCCTTGGACGTTGATCTCGATGTTTCTTGGTGTGTGGCTGACCTTCTACATTTCATCCTTTGGATTTTCTGGAGGAATCTCTTGGTGGAGGCCGACCTTATTCATTTTGCATGTTTGGTCTTGTTCTTCGGGTTTTGATCCCTTTTGGGCCGACTGGGTCCTTTGGATGAATATATATATTTGTAATCATGCTTTAGAATGTAAGGAATCAAGTAGAGTATAAAAGAATTATTAGATAGATAGACTGTGCCTAGAAGATAGATCTTTCGATTCAAGGTCCCAGTGTGACCTATTCTACCAGGCTTGTGTGCCGATAAGTTGTAACTCGGTTGTTACCGGTTGTGTAGTACCCCTACCCTAATCTATTTCTTACCTTGGTTTAATCTTGATTAGTTTATCGTAATATTATGTTATAGTCAGATGTTGATTTTACGCATAGCTATTGATGTGGTTTTCTCACTAGTTATATGCAAGTTGTTAGTGTTCCTATTTCGTGGTAATAATATTGAGCTAACGCTTTCATTAAATTTTATATATGTATCCATGTATGATCCTTGGTTGCAGGAAATTTCAGGTACAACGCCGCATGAGTGCGAGATTCATCTTCACCTAGATGTGCAGGTTTTAGTGTACCTTTTTAATCCTTAGAGTTGGATTAGGTGGTCGTAAGACCCTAGTCGACCTTTGTCGTGCTCAAGTGAGCATCGCCAGTCGTCGTCGGTAATCCCTTCTTGTTTGGGTTTGCGAGTCATCTGTTTGGTTGGCCTTCTCGGTTTGCATGCCTGGTGTGTTGGTTAAATTGATTAATTAGTCCTTAGTGATTATTTTGAGTATTTATGCATTTGTGCATTGAAGATTAATGGGCTAAATTAATCTAGTTTCCGTTATGCGACTTTCGTTGTTATTGGATTGCTCATTTTATATTGGGAAGTAAATTCGATTTAATGACTGTTTTCGAATATTTAATGCATTTTGTTTATGCTGTTGAATAGGAAGTTTTATATTTTATCGCAATAGATTTAATTGCATTATGTTGGATTATTATATCGAAAGGTTAAATTTGATTAGATGAGAAATTGAATTTTGAATTGATAAAGCAAGTTAATTTGTTGATAGTTAGAAAGAATTAATTTTTGAGTATTATTTGTAAATAAGAATTTTAAATTCCAAAAATAGAAATTCTGGGTCAACTCTTCCATATAACCCAAATTTGGGGAGATTTTGAGGGGTAGACATTTTTTTGGAAAATTTTGGTTGGAAAGAAAATTGGAAATGAAATTGGAGGTTTTTGGAGAGGAGGCAGTTTTGCTGGATCTGGGAGGTGGGCTCTCCTTCAGCTATGCCAGGATTGCGTGTTAAGGTAGGATCCAACTCTCTCAATTTTAGTTTTTTTGTTTGAAATGAAAATGGGGGTTTTATCTTGGCTTTGGATTCTCCATTGAATGCCATGTTTTTGTTTGATTTAGTAAATTAACCAGCTTGGCTGGTAGTGTTGTTGAGGTATTGTTAATTCCTCCTTGCTTTTGGGCATTTGAAACCCTTGGGTGTATGTTAAGGATGAGCAAAACCATCAAAAAAAAAAGAGATCCTAACGCAGTTCGTTTAAACCAAGATCATGGCAAATCGAAATTTATTAAACGTATTTGGGTATGGCGTTTTTAGCCAAGTTCGAACTGTGCAAACAGAAAATATATTATTTTATGTTCGAACTGTGCATGTTTTAATCAAAATTTGTTATGATAACCGAGCTGGGCGCATTTTTAATGGTTTGGGACTGTGATTTGGGGATTGGAGGCGGGGAGCGGAGCTCCACCCGCTCCTCCTCCCCTCCTCCCCCGCACGTCCACCGTTTCCCCGCTCGTACCCCCCCCTTACCTCCACTCACCTGTGTTGTTGCTTCGGCTGCGGCCCACGACAGTGGCCGCAGGGCGCCGCGGCACCTGCGGGCACCACCGTGGTGCGGCCCGCGAGCGCCGCCGCCCCTTTCCCTTGGCTAGGGTTAGGGCACGGCCGCCTCGCTTTGCCCTTTTTTTTAATGCGCTTCGTTTTAAGCATAGTTTATAAAACGTTTTTTTTAATGTGTTTTTTTTTGTATAAAAAAAAATGCATATGTTATGTAATGACATTTTGAGGTATGTTATTTTAATGTTGAGTTTTTTTTTAGTTCTTAATTTTGTTTAAGGAGGCATTAATCGTCCCAAATGTCAGTTTGATAATGATTAATCTTATAATAGAGCTTATAGGTTAATTGTTATTTAGCTTCATTTCGTGACTTATGCCCTCTTTCCAATTAAGTTCTACGACTGTAATATTGCAATTTAATATTGTAGATTATATTCTGATCGATCTTGGATTAATGAATCTAGATCTTGATCATTGGAAATACGATGTAATTACTGCTTGATGATGTTAAATTTTATCGTAGAACATATCATTTGAGTAATTGTAAAGTAGTGAAATATTTATCATTGGGCATTAAAAATTTAACGATATGCATTGGGAATGACTATCTCCATTTAGATTCTCTTTCTACATTTTTATTTCCGTAATCCGTATTATGTAACTGGAATTGAAATTATGAATCTGTAGAGATTGATTTTAGACCAGTATGTTAATGACGTTTGATTGGAGATTAAATATCTTATTTTAGTTGATTAATGGTTGTCTGAGATTTGTTAATATGAATTGGTTAAAAACTCATTATGGCTTATTTTGCCTGTTCGATGCTTTGAACCTTAGGAGTTAGAAAACCAAGAACAACTTATCCCTTGATGAGGTAGATAACTGTTATCTATTTTAGATCATGTAGAAAACTTGATCGTCTTGTAATGATTAAATCAATTTGAGGAAATATTGTCTTCTCTGATTATTGCCTTGCGAGTTTAATTTCTGTATTCGCCTTTAATTATGAAATGGCATGTTTTGCTTTGTTTAGTAGGACCCTGTCGTATGAAATGATTTGGTGTACCTGTTTCAGTCCTCTGTTCTGAGTTGACTGTTGTATTGTGGTAGTGTCGTTTTGATCATATCCTCCTTGTGTGTGAGTCGAATGATGATTGTGGTTGACCGTTGTTGGTCGGGTCTCTAGTTAGAGTACCGTCAGTAAGTGATTACTTTTGAGTCGTGTATGACCTGATGATTGTGTATCTCTTCTTGAACTCCATTCACCTGACCATGTGTATTCCTTGGTTTTGAGTTCATCTGAGTTTAGTCTAGTGTCGTATGGGAAAGTGGCTTTCGATTGGGGGCCGCGCCCAAAGTGGCTGCTGGGTAACCCATCGAAAGTGAGTCTAATAAGTGATAACCCTTAAGTAGATTAGAATGTAATCTCTAAATAAGATAATGTGCCTCACACATGAGACGAGTGCTATCATAGATTCGACATGCTGTGAGAAGGCCTGAAATGGCAAACCACCATTCTTGTCTTCACGAGAGGATGTGTGGGTCCACATGAGGCTTGGATGGGCCGGAAGCTCGGATTAGGTTGCCAGGGTGACCCAGTGTATGGGGCCGGGACCTATGAAGACTTGCCATGGTATCCATACCAGGTCGTGTGATGACACTTGTCCCTACGTTCGCTAGTGTGTTGTCGTTTTGTCCTGTAGGAGTACCTTTGTGAGTCATCCTTTTTGTCTCTGCCCTTGTGAGTGTCGGATTCATGTTAGACCTTGGGTAGTGATGGCTCAATCTTGTGGATACTATTCTGGACTTATGTTTTTAGCTTTGATTATGTTCAGCTGGATCCTGTTCGTTTCAAGGATCGTTTATGTATTAATTGACCGATGTGGTCGTTTGTATATTGCTTACGTATCGCCTTGATGGCTGGATTGTATAGTGTAACCTCTTGTACTCTTAATTTTATTATTTATCAGAGGGGTCTTGCAGTTGAGCAGACCCGGAGATGTAGCCCTTTAGGGGTGAACTCCGAGATCATTATGGTGTTATGTGATGCATTCTCTTATGTTTCCTTTATTCAGCTTTATCATGTATGATTAGCTTATGTTAGAATGGTTAAGTGGATAAATGGAATTAACTTTAAATGCTTATATTCAGTTCTTTCTTGAATGTCTTGTTGATCGAATGCCTTAGTGGTTTAGATGATATTTATCGTAGGTGCATGTATGTAATCGTCTTTTTAAATGTAATGAATTGGAGTATGAAAGAATGTAACTTAGAGTAATGAATTATGCTCAGTTGTTGTTAAGGAATTTAAATATGCTTGGAAAGATCTCTTATGTTATGATGAAATCCTAGTGTATTAGAATGTTAGATGTATGGTTTGCAATTTTAAATGAAAAGCTTGAATGAAGATTATAAATGGATCTTAATGGATGAATCATTGCTTGTGAAATATATTTCCATCCTTTGAAAGAAATTATCCTGATTAAGAATTATCTCATTGTTAGATTATCAGCTTATTGGATTAATTGTGTGAGTTAAATGAATTGTGAAATTTAAGTAATCTCATTGGGAAACTCTTTAGGTGTTAGTTGAAGTCTTCCGCTATGCAATCTGAATCTCTGATATCTTGTTGCATCTTATGTGTTGTAATTTTAAAAAAAAAAAAATTTGCACTCTATTCTTGTGTTTTGGCTTAATCCCTTCGGGGTTTCCTGGCGGGGCATTACATTTGGTATCAGAGCCCATGTTGCAAACATTGGGATCTCTGGTGTCGCGTGTGCCCTCTATTGGTGTGAGGTGTATCGACCTTATGTGTATGCTTGTCCTCATTTTGCATGTGAGTGATTGAGCAGACCTTAGCTGGTGTGTAACATGTGTGTTCACACCTTGTTTTCGCCTTCTTGATGTTGGCATTTGAGTGTTGTACTCTTTAGACTAATCCATTTGGGGTTGGTCCGTGCTTGTTTTGAATCTGAAAGTGCGAATTGTGTTTGTTTAAAGAATTTGATCTAGCTTAGTGTTGTTCGCTTGAAGGACTAATATGGCTATTATTGAATGCTTATTTTGTAGAAGATTAAACGATCATCACCATTTCTCTCTCTCTTTCTGGAAATTAAAATAATTTAGGATATGTGTAATTATCTTTGATTTGAGCTTCTTGTTGGAAAGAGAAAAGGGTGTGACTTCTTGAACCCTTGAGTGAGCCTTATGATGTTTATGTTTTTAGATTATTAAAGGGGCTATGGGTTTCAAAGTTCATATTGGTTATTGGGAGAAAACTGTAGGTGTACGTTTAAAGAATTCTCCATGTGTATCTTGTAGGAGTAGCATGATTAAATTCTACCTTAGTAAGGTGCTTTGCTATGCGAATAGTTGAATTATGTGAAACTGCTTGGTTTGTAGAAGAAGTATTAAAAAGAGCAGGTTATTGTAGCTTCGAGAGAATATTAATGTGTTTTCCGAAAGATTGTTTTATGTGTTTCATTACACCAGTCTGATTGAAGATTTATTTTAGCAAATGCTCCATTGAACTCGCTTTTGGGTATATGTAATTACCTTAATGTGGTTAGAAAGTGCGAATGAAAAGCTTGTTTGATGTGCATGCATTAATATGTGTTATTGGGTAATAGCTCCTGCTTATCTTTGATCGTAATGTGATCTTCTCTAATAGGTTGCAAATTATGACATGTGTCTATATTGTATTATTATAAGTGAGTGTTCTTATGAGGTCTTGCATTATCGAAAAGATTGCTTCTCTTGATCCTTGTTTTGTTGGAAAACTAGAACCTCTTGCTGCAACCGTAATTATTGGAAATGTTTTGTTAGGCTGATTGTCGTCCTTCTTAACGGTAGCAAGATGAAAACCGTGTAATTGAAATGATAGGCTTATAGTGAGAAATTTAATATTATAGCGTGATCTTGATTGATCTTGTGTCTTTGTAGGAAACAGTTTGATTATCAAACTCTCTTTCCCTTCTCTTTGCCTAATCATGAGAATTTTAGAAATGATATTAAAGAGTGCATTGATTGAAATAGAATGTTTATAAAACATGTGAAATTGTATGTTCGCTTTTGGCTTCATAGTGATAGATGAATGTCTTAAGCTTTAGAAATGAATTTGCTTAGCTTGTAATTTAATTATGAATGCTTAGTGAGATTCGAGAAAGATATAGGAATGATGTTAATTCCTTATATAATTGTGAATTGTTAATGAATTCAGTAATTGTATCTAGAGTAAACTTGATTCAGTTATTTATATAGAAAGCATAATTGAAATCTTCCTTGTATAGATGTTAGCGTACTGAAAAGTACTCCCCGTAATGTGACTAAACCAGTGCTGGTGTATTTGTGTGTATTGTGAGAAACCAGTGCTTATTATTTGTGCCCATGGATTGGTGAAGTAATCAACCATGGAGGATATGTTGCTTATGAGTATGGGAAACCATACTATTTATGTGATGTTGCTTATTTGTTTCCCTGCTGAGTACCAAACCTCGGGTGGTGGGTAACTCAGTATGTTAAGGGGTAGTATTCGAAGCGACCATTCCTTGAATAGTATGGATTGGCGTACGAGTAATGTCGGCGCGAAGCAACTTTAGCTTCTCTACTTCGAGGAATGATATAGTTGTACTACTAAACTGTATCAAGGTGTACTCAATACTTTCCCTTTGATGAACCTATTTATAGGTTTATGTGTGTCAGCCTATTCCTCTTCCTTAATTGAGTAGTTTGGATGGTGATTCTTGTGTATAGTGATGGTATGATTTGGAGCATTTGTTGCCTTGTCTTCATGAGAGGCGTGTTATTGTTCTTACATAAGTTGCCAACTGACTAGTGTTGGTAGACTTGTGGGTAGACCTTAGCCATGTATACCTCTTGCTTACGGCGAGTATCCTGAGAGGAACATCGCTATGCGGAGTGTGACCAGCGCGTGCCTCATCCGCGGGGTACACTGCCATGCGGGATACGTCCATTGCGTGCCTTGTCTGCTTGGAGTATTGCCATGCCGTGCTGAGACACGATGCGGGATGTAGTAGACATTTCCATGTGGCCTACTGCTAGGTATTGGGTAGAGCCATGCCACGTGACGACGTGATGCGGGGTGATGTCAAGGTGCACACCGCCATGCCATGTGGATAGTGTGACTATGTCGCACCACATGATGAGCTACTGCAATAGCTAGTCAGATGTTCCTTCCTTCCTCGTTGGTGGCTAGATGCTAGTCACACAGTGATGTTATGTGCAATTGTGATATTCTTTATATTTTTTTGGGGATCAGCAATTTATTTTACCTTGACTTTGAAGGTTTGGCCACAATCTTGTGATCTTTTGCACTTTGATTTGGTGTTGAAATTCCGGATTATTTTCTTACCTTATTGTTGGAATTGATGATTTATTATCCTTTTTCATCTGTACTTTGGTGGCTAAACTGGTTTATCATTATTGTTTTCGGATGCTGGTCTTGTGTTGAGATGTGAAATTCCTCTCCAAGGACGTATGATACGGAATTGGTAGAGTGTGTGCGAGGAAGTTGATATAGGGAACCGTGAGGATAGGGGGTATGTGAGGCTATGACGCAGCTAGTACCCACTACCTACCTATGTGTGGTGACTATCTCTTGGAGGCTAACCACCTTGTTCAACAAGGGATATTCACAAAGGTCTTGTATGGAAGGTAGCACCGCTATGGTGTGCCTAGCACCATCAAGCCTTTGAGTGAGATATTGGAATCTTATGATCATATTGTTGTTATGAGATCAGGCATAGAGATGCTGATCGTGCATGTTATCCTTGACCGAGCATTAGACATGCTCACATGTGGCCTTTTCTGTTATGCATTCCAGTTATGTGGATGGTTATTATTTGTATCATGGAGTAAATTGTGATAGCTTGTCACTATGTTATGGGACATAGTCATTGGAAAGGTTTTCTTATACCTGGCAAGTGTAAACAATTGAGTTATTTATGTTGCTCTTATTTCATGAAAGTTAATTTGGTTGTAGAAATTGATATTTTGAGCTAGTCCTATGTTATTAAGTTTATGTTAAAGATGGATTGGTAAAGGAAATGGATCATTATGGCATTTTTCTTGTCATTTTTGGTCGATGATTATGGTAATTGTTGTTTACCTCCTTGTAATGCTTTAATTTGGTGAAATGAAAGGAAGAAATTTCTTGTTTCTTTGCTATGATTGTGGATAATTCCTAGAATATTTTAAGGAATGTATGGTTTTAGATGTATCTGGCCAATGGATAATGGCGTTTGCAAAGGATTTTGCAATTATATTTCATTTATTTATGGAAAGATTTCTATGTGCAATTTGATCTTTGTTGAATGAGTTTCAGGGCTGATGCGTACGACATGTTCTCCATCTAGCCTTACGACTTCCAGGAGTAAGTCGGAACCTAGGGGGGGAGAATGTAGTACCCCTACCCTAATCTATTTCTTACCTTGGTTTAATCTTGATTAGTTTATCGTAATATTATGTTATAGTCAGATGTTGATTTTACGCATAGCTATTGATGTGGTTTTCTCACTAGTTATATGCAAGTTGTTAGTGTTCCTATTTCGTGGTAATAATATTGAGCTAACGCTTTCATTAAATTTTATATATGTATCCATGTATGATCCTTGGTTGCAGGAAATTTTACGTACAACGCCGCATGAGTGCGAGATTCGTCTTCACCTGGATGTGCAGGTTTGAGTGTACCTTTTTAATCCTTAGAGTTGGATTAGGTGGTCGTAAGACCCTAGTCGACCTTTGTCGTGCTCAAGTGAGCATTGCCAGTCGTCGGTAATCCCTTCTTGTTTGGGTTTGCGAGTCGTCTGTTTGGTTGGCCTTCTCGATTTGCGTGCCTGGTGTGTTGGTTAAATTGATTAATTAGTCCTTAGTGATTATTTTGAGTATTTATGCATTTGTGCATTGAAGATTAATGGGCTAAATTAATCTGGTTTCCGTTATGCGACTTTCGTTGTTATTGGATTGCTCGTTTTATATTGGGAAGTAAAATTGATTTAATGACTGTTTTTGAATATTTAATGCATTTTGTTTATGCTGTTGAATAGGAAGTTTTATATTTTATCGCAATAGATTTAATTGCATTATGTTGGATTATTATATCGAAAGGTTAAATTTGATTAGATGAGAAATCGAATTTTGAATTGATAAAGCAAGTTAATTTGTTGATAGTTAGAAAGAATTAATTTTTGAGTATTATTTGTAAATAAGAATTTTAAATTCCAAAAATAGAAATTCTGGGTCAACTCTTCCATATAACCCAAATTTGGGGAGATTTTGAGGGATGGACATTTTTTTGGAAAATTTTGGTTGGAAAGAAAATTGGAAATGAAATTGGAGGTTTTTGGAGAGGAGGCAGTTTTGCTGGATCTGGGAGGTGGGCTCTCCTTCAGCTATGCCAGGATTGCGTGTTAAGGTAGGATCCAACTCTCTCAATTTTAGTTTTTTTGTTTGAAATGAAAATGGGGGTTTTATCTTGGCTTTGGATTCTCCATTGAATGCCATGTTTTTGTTTGATTTAGTAAATTAACCAGCTTGGCTGGTAGTGTTGTTGAGGTATTGTTAATTCCTCCTTGCTTTTGGGCATTTGAAACCCTTGGGTGTATGTTAAGGATGAGCAAAACCATCAAAAAGAAAAGAGATCCTAACGCAGTTCGTTTAAACCAAGATCATGGCAAATCGAAATTTATTAAACTTATTTGGGTATGGCATTTTTAGCCAAGTTCGAACTGTGCAAACAGAAAATATATTATTTTATGTTCGAACTGTGCATGTTTTAATCAAAATTTGTTATGATAACCGAGCTGGGCGCATTTTTAATGGTTTCGGACTGTGATTTGGGGATTGGAGGCGGGGAGCGGAGCTCCACCCGCTCCTCCTCCCCTCCTCCCCCACACGTCCACCATTTCCCTGCTCGCACCCCCCCCTTACCTCCGCTCACCTGTGTTGTTGCTTCGGCTGCGTTCCACGGCGGTAGCCGCAGGGGCCGCGGTGGCCGCAGGGCGCCGCGGCACCTGCGGGCACCACCGTGGTGCGGCCCGCGAGTGCCGCCGCCCCTTTCCCTTGGCTAGGGTTAGGGCACGGCCGCCTCGCTTTGCCCTTTTTTTTAATGCGCTTCGATTTAAGCATAGTTTATAAAACATTTTTTTTAATGTGTTTTTTTTTGTATAAAAAAAAATGCATATGTTATGTAATGACATTTTGAGGTATGTTATTTTAATGTTGAGTTTTTTTTTAGTTCTTAATTTTGTTTAAGGAGACATTAATCATCCCAAATGTCAGTTTGATAATGATTAATCTTATAATAGAGCTTATAGGTTAATTGTTATTTAGCTTCATTTTGTGACTTATGCCCTCTTTCCAATTAAGTTCTACGACTGTAATATTGCAATTTAATATTGTAGATTATATTCTGATCGATCTTGGATTAATGAATCTAGATCTTGATCGTTGGAAATACGATGTAATTACTGCTTGATGATGTTAAATTTTATCGTAGAACATATCATTTGAGTAATTGTAAAGTAGTGAAATATTTATCATTGGGCATTAAAAATTTAACGATATGCATTGGGAATGACTATCTCCATTTAGATTCTCTTTCTACATTTTTATTTCCGTAATCCGTATTATGTAACTGGAATTGAAATTATGAATCTGTAGAGATTGATTTTAGACCAGTATGTTAATGACGTTTGATTGGAGATTAAATATCTTATTTTAGTTGATTAATGGTTGTCTGAGATTTATTAATATGAATTGGTTAAAAACTCATTATGGCTTATTTTGCCTGTTCGATCCTTTGAACCTTAGGAGTTAGAAAACCAAGAACAACTTATCCCTTGATGAGGTAGATAACTGTTATCTATTTTAGATCATGTAGAAAACTTGATCGTCTTGTAATGATTAAATCAATTTGAGGAAATATTGTCTTCTCTGATTATTGCCTTGCGAGTTTAATTTTTGTATTCGCCTTTAATTATGAAATGGCATGTTTTGCTTTGTTTAGTAGGACCCTGTCGTATGAAATGATTTGGTGTACCTGTTTCAGTCCTCTGTTCCGAGTTGACTGTTGTATTGTGGTAGTGTCATTTTGATCATATCCTCCTTGTGTGTGAGTCGAATGATGATTGTGGTTGGCCGTTGTTGGTCGGGTCTCTAGTTAGAGTACCGTCAGTAAGTGATTACTTTTGAGTCGTGTATGACCTGATGATTGTGTATCTCTTCTTGAACTCCGTTCGCCTGACCATGTGTATTCCTTGGTTTTGAGTTCGTCTGCGTTTAGTCTAGTGTCGTATGGGAAAGTGGCTTTCGATTGGGGGCCGCGCCCAAAGTGGCTGCTGGGTAACCTGTCAAAAGTGAGTCTAATAAGTGATAACCCTTAAGTAGATTAGAATGTAATCTCTAAATAAGATAATGTGCCTCACACATGAGACGAGTGCTATCATAAATTCGACATGCTGTGAGAAGGCCTGAAATGGCAAACCACCATTCTTGTCTTCACGAGAGGATGTGTGGGTCCACATGAGGCTTGGATGGGCCAGAAGCTCGGATTAGGTTGCCAGGGTGACCCAGTGTATGGGGCCGGGACCTATGAAGACTTGCCATGGTATCCATACCAGGTCATGTGATGACACTTGTCCCTACGTTCGCTAGTGTGTTGTCGTTTTGTCCTGTTAGGAGTACCTTTGTGAGTCGTCCTTTTTGTCTCTGCCCTTGTGAGTGTCGGATTCATGTTAGACCTTGGGTAGTGATGGCTCAATCTTGTGGATACTATTCTGGACTTATGTTTTTAGCTTTGATTATGTTCAGCTGGATCCTGTTCGTTTCAAGGATCGTTTATGTATTAATTGACCGATGTGGTCGTTTGTATATTGCTTACGTATCGCCTTGATGGCTGGATTGTATAGTGTAACCTCTTGTACTCTTAATTTTATTATTTATCAGAGGGGTCTTGCAGTTGAGCAGACCCGGAGATGTAGCCCTTTAGGGGTGAACTCCGAGATCATTATGGTGTTATGTGATGCATTCTCTTATGTTTCCTTTATTCAGCTTTATCATGTATGATTAGCTTATGTTAGAATGGTTAAGTGGATAAATGGAATTAACTTTAAATGCTTATATTCAGTTCTTTCTTGAATGTCTTGTTGATCGAATGCCTTAGTGGTTTAGATGATATTTATCGTAGGTGCATGTATGTAATCGTCTTTTTAAATGCAATGAATTGGAGTATGAAAGAATGTAACTTAGAGTAATGAATTATGCTCAGTTGTTGTTAAGGAATTTAAATATGCTTGGAAAGATCTCTTATGTTATGATGAAATCCTAGTGTATTAGAATGTTAGATGTATGGTTTGTAATTTTAAATGAAAAGCTTGAATGAAGATTATAAATGGATCTTAATGGATGAATCATTGCTTGTGAATTATATTTCCATCCTTTGAAAGAAATTATCCTGATTAAGAATTATCTCATTGTTAGATTATTAGCTTATTGGATTAATTGTGTGAGTTAAATGAATTGTGAAATTTAAGTAATCTCGTTGGGAAACTCTTTAGGTGTTAGTTGAAGTCTTCCGCTATGCAATCTGAATCTCTGATATCTTGTTGCATCTTATGTGTTGTAATTTAAAAAAAAAATAAAATTTGCACTCTATTCTTGTGTTTTGGCTTAATCCCTTCGGGGTTTCCTGGCGGGGCATTACAGGTTGGATGTAATCAAATTTCATTCAATAAAACTATCTGTTTTGCATTGCCTCCATCATTTCTAAGTGTTTTCATTGTGTTTACTCTTTCTGACCAGTTTGGACTGATCTCCTTGAGGTTCCTCCTTACCGGTGACTGCTTCAAGTGGTATCAGAGTGAAGTTTCATTCCAGAGGTTGCATGTCCTAAAATTTTGTTTTAGGGTGGCAGATTGTGGATCCCACCTGCAATTGCAGAGGACTAGCATGAATTAATGGCACGAAGAGGAACTAGTAATGGTGGAGCACGTGGGAATGCAGACCCTTCTATGATGGATATGTTGCAAGGAATAGCAGCTCGGATAGAAGTTGTGGAGACAACCTAGAGAAAAGGCCAACATATTGAGGATGTAAGCGAAGATGAAGGAGAAGAAGCACTAGCAGAACAAGTGAACCTACTGATAGTTGATCTAGAGGAAGAAAGGTTTTTAAGGGTTTTGAGTAGGGCTAACACTAAACCTCATTTTACCCCACCAGAATATGATGGGAAGTTAGATTCAGATAAATTGATGGATTGGATCTTGGAGATCGAGAAGTATTTTGATTTTGAAAACACTACAGAAGATAGGAAGTATGCTTGTACCCGGTTGGAAGGGGATGCATCTCTTTGGTGGGAGAATTTGCAAGTTGATAGGCAAAGAAGAGGTAAGGAAAAGATTAAGACATGGGATATGATGATTTCTAAGTTAAAATCAAAGTTTGTCCCGATGAATTATCAAGTGGATTTGTTCCAGAAGTTGCAGAATCTAAGACGGAAGGAATCTAGTGTGAAGGAGTAAACCGAAGCATCTTACAAGTTGAACATTAGATCTAGACATGTTGATGACAAAGTTGAATAGATTGCAAGATATTTGAATGGATTGCGGATGTATATACAAGAGGAACTCAGTATGATCAAATTGGAGAGTGTTGAAGAGGCTTACTAGTATGCAATAAAGGCTGAAGAGAAATTGAACAAAAGATATGAGCAGAGATAGAGAGGTACAGGTGGAAGGTTTAATAGAGGAAGATTTCAAGGAGGAAGAGGATATAACAGAAGAAGAGGAACTGGTACAGATCAAAATAAGGACAAGGAAGTGAGCAAAGAAGGTAATTCATACCGGAAGGATGATAGAAATTTATACTAGAGGAGAGAACCAGATGGTTATCAAAATGAGAACTTTGGAAGACAAGACAAGAGCATATTTAGAGGAAGCTTCTTTAAGTGTGGAGGAGAAGGACACCGTGCATTTGAAAGTAAGAAGACAGAGGCTACCAGAAGAGAAAAAGTGGTGGAGGAAAACCCCACCAGATCAGACAAAATACTGGAAGATGGAGAACTATTGGTGATGATGAGAGCTTTGTGTTATACCGGAGGAGATGAAGAACCCTTGCAGAGGAAGAACCTGTTCAAGACCAGATGTAAGGTATCTAGTAAGTGTTGTAAAGTTGTTAGTTATAGTGGTAGTTCAGATAATGTTGTGTCATAAGATATGGTGAATAAGTTTAAATTGGAGAGATTCAAACACCCTAGGACTTATCAGATAGCATGGATTTAGGATGAACATAAGTTGTTAGTAAGTGAACAGTGTTTAGTAAAATTGAAAATTGGGAATTATCGTGATGAAGTTTTGTGTGATATTATGCCTATAGATATTTGTCATCTTTTGTTGGGAAGACCTTGGCAGTTTGATAGATAGGCAATACATGATGGGAGGAGGAATACATACACTATTGTGGCCAATGGGATGAAGAAAACCTTGTTACCTTTGGAGGAACCTTTGAAGAGTGAAGTCTTTACAAATACCCAAATCTGTTAAGTAGATGGAAGAAAATTCATGAATGGACTGAGACATGAGAATGTGTGTTTTTCCTTAATTCCTATGAAGACTGAGAGACCGAAAATAGAAGGAGGACATCCAATAGAGATAAGATATTTGTTGACAGAATATGAGGACATCATTTGAGATAATGTACTTGATGGATTGCCACCTATTAGAAGTATCTCATTTCTTGGAATTGGTCCCCATAGCTAGTTTGCCTAACAAAGCTGCACACCAGTTGACATAGATAGATAATGAAGAACTGAATAGACAAGTGCAGGAGCTATTGAAGAAATGTTTGATCAAAGAGAGTCTGAGCCCTTGTGCAGTACCAATAATATTAGCACCTAAGAAGAATGGAGAATGGAGGATGTGTATCGATTCAAGAGCAATAAACAAGATCACAGTGAAATATCGGTTTCCTTTACCTAGGATGGATGACATAATGGACTGTTTGAATGGAGAAAAATACTTTACAAAGATAAATTAGAAGGGTGGATATCATCAGATCAAGATAAAAAAGGTGATGAGTGGAAGACAACATTTAAGACAAATGAAGGACTATATGACTGGTTAGTGATGCCTTTTGGATTGACTAATGTACTAGGTACTTGTTGGCATTTTTGATGTTTATGTTGTGATTGTCATTGATGGACACACACTTGCATTAAGATCCTCTTTATATGTAGGATTTAGAGCACAACCGGTATTTGTTCCAACCAGTATGTTGTATTATAGTCTTTAGACTATTGGTGTTTTGCAAAATGTGTTTCTCGGTCTAAAGCAGCATGTTGACCCCAAGTAGTTCATAGATCCCAAGCAGTATGAGGGATTAAAGTGGCATAACACATTTTTACCAGTCTTCATTTTTGTCAAACCAGCAATCGACATTTTGTATGAACCAGTAATACTCTGTGATGAGTTACCAACTGACATTTTGTGATGAGTTACCATCCACCGATTGTTTGATGGTGTCGACACATTAACGGTGCTTTTCGTGTCGTGGTACCAAGTATGTCTAGGTTCATTGACCTAGGAAATTGTAATGTAATCCTATTGGACCGACATGAAATCAAATTCCTTTATAAGGACATCATGTCTAGGGTTTTAGATTGTTGCTATCATTGATATTGTTGCTAGGGTTTAAGGTGGTTGAGGAGCTAGAGAGTATGAATGTGTAGAAGACTGAAGTAATGTTGGAATGCATTAGGAACGAGCTATCAAGGATCTAACCAAGCATTCTATTCTATTAGCTAGATCAAACACTTGTTGATTACTCACATCTTTGACAAGTCTGTAGCCCTTAACCGGGTAGGCCCAAAAGCCTTTTGGAAATCCTCTAACAAGGTGGTTCACATCTGTGGAATTAAAATCCTCTAGCAAGGTAGTCTTTAATCAGACTTATCTCCTAACGGAGATTGAGATTCCTAACAGGATCTATTCTGGTAAAGAACATTGTAAGACCTTAACCAGTTTGACCTTAACCGGTCTAGTTCCTATTCTGTAGATAGTTACTTGTGAGTTCCATCTCATTGTGGTTTTTCCCATTTGGGTTTCCATGTCAAAATCTCTTGTGTTGTGGTGTTTGTGCTTCTATGGGTGAATGCATTATTAGCTATTTGTATTGCATGTTTGTTAACCGGTTTGTTTGCTAAATTGTTTTACCGATTTACTATCAGTCTTACAAAGTGTTTAAGTGCAAATATTTTTGGCATAATAATTCACCCCCCGCTCTTAGTATTCATCAGTATTTTCATGAGGCTGATGAATGAGGTATTGAAGAAATTATTGGCTATTTTTTATTGTCTATTTGGATGACATTCTAATTTTTAGTAAGACAAAAGGGGAGCATTTGTTGCAGTTAAGACAAGTTTTGCAGAGGTTGATAGAAGAAAAGTTACTGATTAATATCAATAAGTGCACTTTCATGGAGGATGAGTGAGTCTATTTAGGATTTGTGATATCTGAAGTTTGTTTGAAGATAGACCCTGAGAAAGTGAAAGCCATTATTGAGTGGCCTACACCAGAAAGTATTGGAGAGATAAGATCATTTCATAGATTGGCTAGTTTTTACTGGAAGTTTATCAGAAATTTCAGTTTAGTTTGTAACCCTATGACTGAGACCATGAGGGGAGATCAGCAGGAATTCAAGTGGACCACCGGAGCAAAAAAAAGTTTTAAATTGTTGAAGAAGAAAGTGATTGAGCAACCTATGTTGGCTTTACCATATTTCAATAAACTATTTCAAGTGGATTGTGATGCAAGTGGAACAACAATAGGAGCAGTTTTGAGTCAAGAAGGGAGAGCAGTAGCATATTTCAATGAAAAATTGAATGATGCCCGTAAGAGATATTTAGTGTATGATCAGGAATTTTATGCCATAGTTCAAGCCTTGAAGAAATGGAGATATTTCTTGTTGCCTAAGGAGTTTGTATTGTATACAAATCATCAAGCTTTGCAGTATTTGAACAGTCAGAGTTGAATCCGAGACATATGAGATGGGTCGAACTCTTGCAGAGTCACACCTTTGTGTTGAAGCATAGAAGTGGAAAATCTAACAAAGTTATTGATGCATTGAGTAGGAGAAGGAATTTGCTGACAGAGGTGAGAGTGACAGTATTAGGTTTTGAAGATTTGAAGACCTTGTGTGATGAAGACCTAGATTTTGTAGAACCTTGGAAAGCATGTAGAGAACTGGTTATGGTTGATAGAAGCAAATGGCTGGATTATTTCATTCAGGATGGGATGTTATTAAAGAGAGTCCAATTATGCATACCTGAGAGTTCCATGAGAGAGAACCTAATCAAAGAGAAACATAGTGGATGTTTAGCTAGACATTTTGGCATTGATAAAACAGTTGCATTGGTGAGTGAGCAGTTTTTTTGGCCCCAGATTCATAAGGATGTTAAGAGATATGTGCAGAGTTGTAGAGTTTGTCAAGTTGCAAAATGTAGTAGTCAGAATGTGGGATTGTATAAACCTTTGACAGTACTCGTAAGACCTTGGGAAGATATAAGCATGGATTTTGTACTTGGATTGCCTAAGAAACTGAGAGGGAATGATTCTATATTTGTTGTAGTGGATAGATTTTCAAAGATGGCTCATTTCATACCTTGTAAGAAGACATCAGATGCATTGCATGTAGTAGACCTTATTTTTCAAGGAAGTGGTGAGATTGCATGGATTACCTTAGAGCATAGTTTTAGACAGAGACACTAAGTTTGTTGGCTATTTTTGGAGAACACTTTGGAAGAAGATGAGGAAGAATTTGAAGTTCCATTCTAATTTTCATCCACAAACTGATGGATAGATAGAAGTATTTAACTGGAGTTTGGGAAACTTGCTGAGATGTTTAGTGGGAGATAAAATGGGAAGTTGGAATTTGATCCTTGCACAAGCAAAGTTTTCCTATAACAATTCAATGAATAGAAGTACCAGAAAAACACCTTTTGAGATTGTTACCAGATTGCATCCTAGACGAATAATAGAATTTAGAGACATTAACAGTGAAGACCGAAAGAGTTCAGAGCTAAATATTTTGCAGATCACATGGCAACATTTCATATTCAGGTTAGACAACATTTGGAAGACGTGAATAGAAAATATAAGGAGAAGGAAAATGAGAAGAGGAGACACAAGGAATTTGAAGTTGGCGATGAGGTGATGGTATACTTGAGAAAAGAGAGATTCCGGTTGGAACTTATAATAAGTTGTAGATGAAGAAGTTTGGACCTTGTAAGATTTTGAGAAAGTTCAATTTTGGAAATGCATATGAAGTGGATCTACTAGATAGTCTAAGTACTTTACCTATATTCAACATTGCAGATCTTCATGAGTACCATGAACCAAAATTTAGTGAGGACAGTGTTGTAGACCTTGAGAAACAATTGCCACAAAAGGAACTAGATCAGAATGAAGAGATTTTGGATAGTAGGATTGGGCGTAGTACCTGAAATAGTGAGTACAAAGAATATCTTGTGAAGTGGAAGAGTAGACCAGTTGAAGATTCATCTTGGATTTCTCAGGTAGAGGTAGACTGCCTTGGTTTCCCTCTAACCCCAAGAAAGTGTGAGGATCAATTTTCATTAACCCTAGATGTCTGATGTAGGAGCATCCCTGGTTCACAACAATCTTGTATCAACCAAAAATATTTTCTTTTCTATTTTCTTTTCTGTTTGTAGTTTCAGTTTTCCTTTCGGTGTGTCCCAGTTTTGGCTCACTGGATCCTGTGGAGTTGGATTCTACTTGAAGACTTTATCATCTTTCTTTCTTTCAAAATGCATCTCATTTGAATCACTTTTTGACAAGATATCGCTACCATTTTCCATGATAGTTTCTTGTTTCTAGTTGTTCCTTTGTTATCAGTTGCCTGAGACCTATTTTGGTGATCTATAGGAACCTATTTCGAAGCTTGCAGAGCCTTGGACATTGATCTCGATGTTTCTTGGCGTGTAGCTGACCTTCTATGTTTCATCCTTTGGATTTTCTGGAGGAATCTCTTGGTGGAGGCTGACCTTGTTCATTTTGCATGTCTGGTCTTGTTCTTTGGGTTTTGATCCCTTTTGGGCCAATTGGATCCTTTGGATCAATATATATATATATATTTAATCATTCTTTAGAATGTAAGGAATCAAGTAGAGAATAAAAGAAGTATCAGATAGATAGAATGTGCCTAGAAGATATATCTTTTGATTCAAGGTCCAGTGTGACCTATTCTACCAGGTCTGTGTGTCGGTATGTTGTAACCCGGTTATTGTCGGTTGGATGTAATCAAATTTCATGTAATAAAGCTATCTGTTCTGCATTGCCTCCATCATATCAAGTGTTTCCATTGTGTTTACTCTTGCTGACCGATTTGGACTGATCTCCTTGAGGTCCTTCCTTATCGGTGACTGCTTCATTAATCTTTCTACTGCTACTTGTAACTTATGAATCTCTTGTTCAAGGTCTTTGAGAAAGTAATATCTATGCCATAAACCTCTAACTAGCAGTGCATATTTGTAAGCTTTATATGGATGTAATCTTTTATTTTCAGCCTCAAAGATACTTTTTCTGAAAGAATTCCAAAAAGAATGAAGTATCTTGTTATCTTTAACTAATATTTCTTCAATTGCTGGTGTAGGCCGTCCTTTGGATCTAAATTGTTTTCTTGCATTTGTCTAGCACTGAATCATCTTTCCGTGATCTTTAATTAAATTGAGTCACCAGCCTCCATTCTTGGGGAAGCACTAATAGATATTTGAAGCAAGAAGGCATCAATCTTTTCATTTTCCCCAATAGTGTCCCCAAAAAATTTGTCCATTAACAGATTTTGTTCCCTTAAGAAATGTAAAAATATGACTCTATGTCCCACAAGAGAACAAACTATCAATCAACAGTTGGATAAGTTGCAATTATCTCTGCAACTTTCCTCTGAATTTTAGAGGTACAACTCCCTCTTATGATATGATTTTGGGTTTTTCTAGGGTGTGCTTTTAACCAGAAAGAAGGAAAAGCAAAATTCCTAACTATAACAACCATAAAAATGATAAATGAATTTTCTCAATTCATTAACTATCCATTGCCATACAGTATTCACACAAAGATGAACATCCTATAGCATTGGATTAATTAGGGAAAACAAGCTTTGAAATAGTTCATCATATGGAAACTTGAACCATAAGCATTCACATAGGAAGAACACAAAGATTATCCATATTAGCACAAAGTCTAAGTATAGATAAATGGTTCTAAGGTTTCCATATTAAGAAATAAACTATATAATCCATCTGCATTTCAAAAAGCAAAACCAAGTCTGATATTCTGAAAGTCCCCCCCCCTTTTCTATCTAATAATCATCCCTTTTTATATCTAATCAAAACTTTTCCATTTCCAAGAAACAGTTTGTCTTTTCGTAACGGTTTTGAAAATGACCTTCATGAACATGATTTTTAGATAAACCAAAAATTACCAGGAAAAACAAAAACCATATCATAAAAAACTGTTGGCTCTACACCTCCTCCTCCTTAGGTACCAGGTTCTGACTAGCTATCTGTCTGTCGATGATTTTTGCTTTCGTCTCCTCTTCTCTAAGGACCCACAAGACTACTATAAATTCATCTGCATCTCCCATGAGTTCCTAGGTGAGGTTAGTTAGGTCGAAGAGAATATCATCCTGCATGTATTCGACATCTGGCTATATAAGGGGGCCTTTTCCCTTAAGCACCATTTTCTCAAATATCTTAAGAACTAATTACCATGATTCCTTCCAATAGCTAACTCTTCCTATAGGATTCGTTCATGTTTTTTCATGTTTCCTTGTTGATTTTTTGGCCAATTCAAGTCTGGATTATCAAATGACAATTTATCATGAGGGAAGACCATTTCGACAGGGGAAGTTCATGATGACATACATTACTTTAGACGACATTTATTTTAGCTTGTAGAGAATAACAACATCAAGAATTATCACTTGTGTCGCCACCTTTGCATGTCTTTAACCATTTCATCTCATTAATAATGATGGTACTTTACAAATCCCAATTAGTTCACCTTCTTGGAAATTGTGCATGGTGATGGATGATTTAGAGGTGGACATGAATATAGTCTGAAAATCCCCAATATTCCAATATGCATTGGGAAAGGTTATCAGGTGTCGGCTAAAAAATTAAAGCAGGAAATGTAAAACTCGTTGCTCATCACCCAATAAGTGCTATGTAATGCCCTAATGGGAAACACTAAAGGAAACAACAATAAATACATGAAAAGAGTGCAAAATATTTTTCTTTTTGTAATTTAAAAAAAAAAAAAATTCCCCTCTGCCAAATTCGATAGAACAGTTTGTAAATTTTTTGATAATATTTTTTTTTAAACAAAATTTTCAAATAAAATTCTAGAATAGAGTTTTCCAGCAGCATAAACAAATTAAATACCAATCCTTTTCCCAACAACTGGGTATAAATTTTTGGAAACCCAATAAAAGGGTAAAACATTCACAATAGTTGTTAAACAGTCTGAATAAAAGACTCAAATACTAAAACTGTCCAATTTTTTTCTTCCCAAACAAAAAATTGGGGAAATATCAAAACCCAAGAATCCAATTTTGCCCCAACAAAAAGGAATAAACAATTACACAATCACAAACAATTTAAAAAAAAGAAGAACAAGCAAAGGAATTCTGGCAGCCAACCTGTAAGAGCTTTCCTGGAGAAAATTTGAGAAGAGTCATCCCAATCCTCCCCAAAATACTAGAGTTCACACCAAACCCCCATAACCAGCAGAGAGGAGAAAAAAATCTCCAGCATGAAAAGAATCTCCCTTTTCAAAAAAATTCCAAATAATAAAGCCATTTTTTTCAAAAATCTCATTTAGGGCATAAATTCACCGTTTTTTTTTTTAATAAAAATTGAAAAATCTAATTTCATTTTAAAACATTTGCATGACTATATTCATAAATTCTATTATCTTTTACTTTTTCTTTTCAACATAAAAGTCATTAAACATTTAATAACTAATGAGTAAAAATTGTTTTACTTTCTCTTTTATATATATTTTTAAAATAATTACTCAAGCCCTAATATAATTTTTCACTAATAATTCAACACTCACTCTAACTAGACAATTAAGAATAATCGATTATCTAATTAACCACAAAAATAATTTTAATTTAATTTATCCTTAATTTCAATTAAAAAAACACAACACACATTAATTACTCATTAACTACTCAAGAAGAGAATAATTAAATACACAAAATGCATAACACCCAACACTCAACTTAAACCAAATAAAAACATGACCCACATACCAACGTTGGAATGATGACCAACTTGGCGATCTAATAGGGTAGACATAAGATTGACGACGCTCACAAATGAAAAAGGCTAGGGTTAACATTAGGGCCTTAGAACTATCTCCTCCACTTCCATCAGGTTAATTAGGTACGCTCAGACCTATGGATCCAGGTGGAGTCGGTACCTTGTACCTATAATTCCTACATCACTGAGCCACACATACACATATATTCACAAACACAATAAACACACTGGTGAAACAGAATCATGACTTTCTATGTCTCACTGAAATGAGCGACAAAAAATCATCTCCTCACACCCCATACACTTCCACACAACATGATGACATTTACATAAAGCAACTCATTGTTAGCAACACATAAAAAAAACTTAACATTTCATCATTTATAAAATACGATGCATAAGCATAGTTTATAACTACTCATCAATAATCAATAATGTATCTTCATATTCACCAAATCACACTTTGAAGCATCATAACGAAATAAAAAATCACAATCACAATAAATCAACCATCCACCTAAGCCACTGGAAAGTCAACCCTAGGTCAACGAGGTCAAAAAGGGTCTGAACAGGGTAGGGGTAGTACATTCTACCCCCTAGGATCCGACTTACTCTTGGAAGTCGTAAGGCTAGGATGGAACAACAAGGACACCTAAGTCATCACACTCACATATCATAACCCAAAATACTAACTTAACTTAAGAAGAATGCAATCCACAAAATCAAAATACTAATGTATAGAAATACAAATCCCAAATCAACTATATTAACATAAACATTTCCCGCCTTTTCTAAATCAAGTAGTTAACATTGAACAATCTTCCTTTTATGTTCCTTAATTAAAAAACTCAATGCGTTAAAAGAGTTACAATAAGATGCGTCATCTTTAATTACCTAGGTTAAACATACTTACACCCCTATTCAACTTCTAGAAACCACTATTCCAACATACATTCATACAAGAAAAGATCTTCCACATAAATCCTTATCCAAAAATATACATATCATATTGTACAAATCATCATCACTTAGTCTATCCAAACATGGAAAAAATTATTTTACATCAATAAGCATCATAAAGATGATATTCACACGTCTACTACAACATCCTAATTATATACACTTCCTTGCATTATCAGGTTCATCACAACATACTTTCAAATTAAACTCTAAAATTCAGTTGTAACTATTATTTCATAGTACCTCTAAGGTACATAATGCATACACATTAAATGAATAAAGGTTCACGGTGCATAATCATATCAATAACAACACCAAAACATAACTCCTGAGGCAAGATACAACCTCATGCGAAAGAAGAAACAAATATAATTACCTACATCCAACCATCTAATATCTACTTAATTAATTTAGAACTCATGTAGGCTTTTCAAACACTCAATGAGACAATAAGTCTACAGATCAAAAATATTTGTCTAAAATTTATCACACAATCTATTATATCCAATTCACACTTCTTCCTACTACATCTTATAATTATGACAATTACAAACCAATTTCATTAAAGAAAATATGCTTATTTCCTTAACTAATCTCATTATTTATTTAGTTACCTCATTATGCCTAGAATCACTCTCTATGGTGTTCTCCCTTAACACACTATCAGAGGTTAAAGTGAACATGATAGATATAACACTTAACACATAGCTAGGGCCAGCCAATACAAACATTCAAAATGACCACCAAAGATCCCAAAAGAATGTCATCCAAATGGTGATCGCCAAATACAATGATAAATAAGAAAAATGCCGACAATTTTGAAAATCAACAAAATAAAAAACATGACAAGTTTAAAATTTAAATAAAAAGGAACGAGAGTTTAGTAGTCATTTCGTCATAAGAAATTTCAAAAAATAAAATAAAAAATGCTAGCTCCTTAGCCACAAAACACAAGTCAAAAGATAGTCAAAACACTGTCACAATAAAAACACAAAACAAAGTGACCATTTTCAGCCACATCATAGGGAGTAACCCCTACACTACATCTAAGATCACACGTCTTGAGTATGTTAGAGAGTGAACCATATACACTAAGGCCATTAGACTAACTACTATACTTTAATGCCACACAATCTCTATCACAAATATTACTTTCCCAACATTATCGTTTATCCATATTACTAGAATTCACAAATCAAATAAGGTAAGGAAGTAACATCATTTATATATTTTCAATAACCAAACACTATATTATCATAGATCCTAACAATTACACAAAAGTTTTTGTGAAGCTAACAATTCTTTTTTTTTTTTCAAAATAAAATGAAATCACAAAAGATTAATTTCCTATTCTCCACACACATTCTACATGTAGTAATAAGATTATCTTAATCAATACTTTTTTCCCATCATGATCTATCAACATATAAATTACATGGACTACCTAGAGAGTATATGCAAAAATATATTCCATTTACCTACTTACTAAACATGATGCACTCATAGGCAAAACAAACCACTTTGGTTTTCAATGCAAAATGAAATAAACATTCCTTAGTACATGCCTCATAATATTCGTTTGCAAACAATCAATTATTTCTATTTAATTTTCAATTACATAATTTGATAGAATTTCTACAAATATTCATAATTAGATAAAAAGAGAAGGGAGAAAATTTTCAATAGTCAACCAATTCACACACATGTACGTAAACTAACAAGATTACATAAGTAAGACTAGATTTCTCCCTATATGCCTATCGCCTTTATTATACCATTTTTCATTTCACTATCGATATAAAAGAATGCAAATTGGCTTATCATGATATTTCCTTACATTAAGTATGCCATTAATGTCTTAGTTTCCAGATGAGAATAATAAAATACAATCTTTCCTTACATGCTAACTTTATACCGAAACCACTAACTACTCTTAATTGATATAAACACATCATTAACTATGACCATTCATTGAATGCCAAAACATGAGGAGATGACGAAAAATTGTGATTACTCATTAACTAATAAAGGGTTATGTAGGAACATCATACACATTCCACATATACACATCCTATTAATACAAAGTCAATTTAGTATGCCAACTACAATTACATTATTGTACTATTCTTACAGATCATTATCCGAGTTGGTCATATAAAACACACAGTGAAATCCTTAATGAAAACACATCCAATTCCCTCCTATACCACTATAACATAATCCTTTACCCATCCAAGATATCTTCTAACATTCAAACACACACTAACCTGTCCAAGGTTCACATAAGGGTTTTGGGAAATCACAACATTTATTCGCAGCAAGAGGACATACCCAAACATAAATACACAACATACCAATATTTTAATTTCTAGAGAGGAGGATGGAAGAAATACATATAATTCACTATTAATATGCACTCAACATTTTCTCTACAAGCTCTCATAATTACAACACTAAGTACAATTACAGGTATAACACAAGCGCATGATCATACTTTCAGAATTAAAACAATGCATTATCCAACCTAATAAGCTGGTCTAAAGAGTATACTATCAGTTAAGAAGATACATCCAATTATCTCAGAAAATGAAAGTAATTGTAGACCTAAACATCTTAGAAGAAAACAACACACATATAATCACACAAAAAGCACTAATCATCAATCAAGAAGAGCAAGAACTACATACACATGTTACACTCATTTAGGGTTTTAAGAAAGAGTGAGTTTAAGAAACAGAGCACCAACATCAAAGATCTTCAAGATCCCAAGAATTAATCATAAGCATACATCAGAGAGACAAGAATACAACAAAAAGACTACATACCACACACCAAACTAAGGGCACAAGTTGCACCAGAGATCCTAGTGTTTGCAAACCTGGCTCTAATACCAAGTGTAATGCCCCACCAAGAAACTCTAATGGAAACAAAAAAACATACTTGAAAAGAGTGCAAAATATATTCATTTTGTAATTTTTTTAAAACAACTCCCCCTCTGCCAAATTTGATGGAACAATTTATAAATTTTTTGATAAAAATTTTTTAAACAAAATTTTCAAATGAAATTCTAGAATAGAGTTTTCCAGTAGCATAAACAAATAAAATACCAATCCTCTTCCCAACAACTGGGTATAAATATTTGGCAACCCAATAAAAGGGTAAAACATTCACAATAGTTGTTAAACAGTCTGAATCAAAGATTCAAATACTAAAACTGTCCAATTTTTTTCTTCCCAAACAGAAAATTGGGGAAATCTCAAAACCCAAGAATCCATTTTTTCTCCAACAGAAAGGAACAAACAATTACACAATCACAGACAATTTAAAAAAAAAGAACAAGCAAAGGAATTCTGGTAACCAACCTACAAGAGCTTTCTTGGAGGAAATTTGAGAAGAGCCATCCCAATCCTCCCCAAAATACCAGAGTTCACACCAAATCCCGATAACCAGTAGAGAGGAGAAAAAAAATCTCCACCATGAAAATAATCCCCCTTTTCAAAAATTTCCAAATGATAAAGCCATTTTTTTTCAAAAATCTCATTTAGGGCATAAATTCACTTTTTTTTATAAAAATTGAAAAATCTAATTTCATTTTAAAACATTTGCATGACTATATTCAAAAATTCTATTATTCTTTTCAACACAAAAGTCATAAAATATTTAATAACTAATGAGTAAAAATTGATTTAGTTTCTCTTTTATTTATTTTTTAAAAAAATTACTCAAGCCATAATATAATTTTTCACTAATAGTTCAACACTCACTCTAACTAGACAATTAAGAGTAACTGATTATCTAATTAACCACAAAAATGATCTTAATTTAATTTATCCTTAATTTCAACTAAAAAACACAACACACATTAATTACTCATTAACTAATCAAGAAGAGAATAATTAAATACACAAAACACATAACACTCAGCACTCAACTTAAACCAAATACAAACATGATGTACATACCAACGTCAGAATGATGGCCTACTTGGCAATCCGACAGGGTAGACACAAGACTGATGACACTCATAAACAAACAAGGCTAGGGTTAACATTAGGGCAGTAGAACTATCTTCTCCACTTCCATTGGGTTAATTATGTATGCTCAGACTTGTGGAGCTAGGTGGAGTCGGTACCTTGTACCTTCAATTCCTGCATCACCGAACCACACATACACTTATATACACAAACATGGTAAACACACTGGTGAAGGAGGATTGTGAGTTTTTCGTGTCTCACCGAAATGAGTGATGAAAAATCATCTCCTCGCACCTCATACACTTCCACACAACATGACGACATATACATAAAGCAACTCGCACATGAAGAAAATGTGTTAGTTCATCGTTAGCAACACATAAATAAACTTAACATTTCATCATTTATAAAATATGATGCACAAGTAGAGTTTACAACTACTCATCAATAAGCAATAATGTATATTCATATTCACCAAATCACACTCCAAAGCATCATAACAAAATAAAACATCACAATCACAATAAATCAACCATCCACCTAAGCCACTGAACAGGGTAGGGGTACTACATTCTAACTCTTCACTTTATCGCGATATCAGGTGAAACCATAAGTCAGGAAAGACAAACGTAGTTCCGATGCGGCAAGGATCCTTCGATAGAGCAATAATGACAAGGAAGAAAAGATTTCCCGTGGATGAGAAACTCTTGAAAAAGAAGGTAGGGGGTAAAAACAAATAAGTCAAATTTTGAGCTACAAATAGACCCTATACAAATATCATATCCTTAATGAAAACCCTATTCATTAGCTAATACATTCATACCTTGCTTCATTGTTTTGAAAATGCATACATGACCCACCATAAAGAAAAATCGTTAGTTATCGCTATTTCATGGAATGGTTATTTTGTTATATTGAGCATCTTGCGAAAAAATGACAAAGAAAATGTAGTCTACATAGCTATCGCTATTTTTCAAGACTAACATCTTATTATATTAATCACCCAGCAAACCATTTATGAAGGGTACAATGCATACTATGTTATTTCCATTTTGCAGAATTCATGTTTCATCAAATTGGACATCCCATGAAGTAGCGAGAAGGAGGATAATAGTTCATAAAAGTATCACCATTTTGTGAGAGTCACATCCTATCATATTGAAAAAGTTGCAAAATAGTGATAAAGGAGACAGAGCTTATGAAGTGTTATTGCCATTTCATAGAATTCATATCCTATTGAGTTGGACGATCCGCAAAATAGTGATGAGAGGATTTAAGCCCACATAATATTGCCATATTGCAAGGGATGATTTATAATAAATAAAAGGAACAATGATATAGTGATCACCATAGAACAAAAGTGTATTTCTATTTCACTGAAGAAGGTTACTAAGGGGTCCAGGAGGATGCGATTTAGCGATAACTTAATGAACTATTGCTATATCACAAGGAGGATGTAAATAATGAAAACCATGTTATTGATAACTCAATGATTAGTAAATAGTACCAAACCGGTACTAAGAGGGGGGGTTGAATCAGTACAGGCAAAATACTATTTCTAAATTGGTTCCCCAACTTTTACTCCAAATGACTGGCAAACAGTGACACCGGTTTGCAGCAGAGTGAAACCGATAAAACCCAGAACAACTAAAACAATCATAAACTGATTACTCACTTATCTTCCTACTCAACTCAGAACTACACTACCATTTCACCCTTAAGTATGAATAGGTAATCTATCATCATATCTTCACAACAACTAGTTCAACATGTTTTATTGATAGGCATAAAACACAGAACCATCATATGCTTAACAGGTAACACCAAAGCATCACAAGATAAAAGCATCACACATGACACACATATTTTTCACATGGAAACCCAACTGGGAAAAACCACAGTGGGAATGAATACCCACAAGCTTGTTGTTGAACTCTTTAGAAGTTCACTCTGCTAGGAGCCTTGTCCGGTTAAAGACATTACAATAGGTTCTGCTAGGAACCGATCCTGTTAGGGATTACTCGGTTAAGGGATGGCTACAATACCTGGTTAAGGGTTAAACCCGGTTAGGGTTACCTTGTTAGAGGATTTCAAGAACTCAATAGCTAAAGGATCTCTAGAGCTATATAGCTTCCCAGAACTCAATAACTTCAAGTTACCCTATTAAGGGATTTGTATAAACTCGGTTAAGGCTACCCTGTTAAGGGATTTCACAACTGTTGAAGTGGTTAAAGATCAACAAGAATTACAATGATCTGGTAACAACACTCAATGCTAATGCAGATCCGTTTTGGCTCCTCTCCACCTTCTGTACATTCACTTTGCAGGTATCTCTTCTCTCCTTTGGTCTGGCAAGAATTACATATCACTTCCCTTGGATACACACATACAACTTTTGCCAACAACTTTAGAAAGAAACACAACATCGATCTTATAGGAAATAGATAGGTCGGTAGCAAAAACCCTAAACTCTAATCCTGTTAGGTTAAGCAATTCAAATGGTTCAATCCTGACCATTGAATCATACTACATTAAATGCAACACTCTTGAATTGATCTCAAGACATTCTCCATTATCCATTATCCACCGATTTCATGGCAAATGATAACCCATCATGCGTTATCACTGTTTGACAAACCTTGCACATTCCCAAGGTGGATAGGGATAGTCTTCTTCATGCAAGATCCTTTACACACATAGGGCTTATGTGGAAACATGATCTGTTCTCTATTATACTGCTAACTCATCACACAAAGATCACCGCTTGAGTCACACAGGCTTGAGGTACTCCAACCGGAAATCCTGAAGTGGAAAACTACCTACCAACTGGTAATCATACAATGCTTCCATGTGCCAGTTCCCATAACTACATGTCGGTTCACCTTGACATGCCTGTTCATCTAGAACAAATATACCGCTTCACTTTGGCATATATACCGGTTCACACATATGTCACATATCACATATGCCGGTTCACTTCACTTCACATATTGACATCAATGACAACATACAATATCATTATGTCCTCATACCGGTTCACATAATGCCAACAATCTCCCCCTTTGGCATTGATGGCAATATACAAAGATATCTCTCTGCTTCACATCTTCTCCCCCTTTGACAACAATGCCAAAGTGGAGGCATAAACATCCCTGTTCCATTATGCTGCTCTCCCTGAGGAGTAGCATTCTTCAACACATCAATCAACAAAAAATTGACTATGCAATACCTAACTGATGTGGAACAAATACTTTTAGTTCACCTCCTGAAGGGGCAATACCCCCAATTCACCTCTTAAATGCACAAATGTAGTTTTTGGGAGAGGCTTGGTGAATATGTCTGCTAACTACTTCTTACTGGAAACATGTTCCAGTACAATCTCTTTATTCTGAACCTTTTCCCTCAATAAATGATACTTAAGCTCAAAATGCTTGGTTCTAGAATGTAAAACTGGATTCTTTGAAATATTGATAGCACTTGTGTTATCACAGAATATACTTATCAGTTCAGATACAGGGATTTTGAAGCCATTTAAAACATGCTTCATCCAGATTGTCTGAGTGTAGTTCATGAAAGCTGCAACATACTCTACTTCCGCTGTAGACTGAGAGATACAACTCTGCTTTTTACTCATCCATGAGACTAGTCTACCACCGAGAAAGAATGCACCATCAGTTGTGCTTTTCCGGTCATCTACATTACCTGCCTAATCAGCATCTGTGAATACTTTTAGAATGAAATCATTGCTATATGGGTACCACAATCCATAGTCAACTGTTCCCTTCAGATACCTAAGAATCCACTTGACTACAACCAAGTGGGATTCTCTTGGACTTTTCTGGAACCTTGCAGTAATGCCAACTACATGTGCAATATCTGGTCTGCTATGCACTACATAATGCAACTTACCAATCATTGATCTGTATTTTTTCTCATCAACTAGTGCAAAATCATCCTCTTTTGACAATTTGCAACTGGTCACCATCGGTGTACCAACCGGCTTGCTATCTTCCATGCCAAAGGTCTTCAAAACCTCTTTGACATATTTAGACTGAGTGATAAAGATTCTGTCTTTCATCTGCTAGATTTGCAGTCCAATGAAGAACTTAATCTCCCCTATGAGTGACATCTCAAACTCTTTCTTCATCTCATCATCAAACTCATGACTCATCTTGTCATCTCCACCAAAGATAATGTCATCAACAAAAAACCTCACAGATCAGGATCCGATCTCCTCCAGACTTCAAGTAGATATTGCTATCTTCACTTGTTCTCTCAAATCCTATCTTCACAAGATGGGAATGTAGGCGCTCATACCATGCCCTAGGTGCTTGCTTTAGACCATATAAGGCTTTATGTAGCCTACATACCATATCACTATCTTCAGATAGGGAAAACCCCTCTGGTTGCTCTATATACACCTCCTCTTCAAGTACACCATTTAGGAATGCAAATTTTACATCCATTTGATATACCTTGAATCCTTTAAAAGCTGCATATGCAAGAAGCATACGAACTCCTTCCAATCTGGCTACAGGAGCAAAGGTCTCTCCATAGTCTTCTCCTTCTTCTTGAGCATATCCTTTGCACACCAATCTGGCTTTATTCCTAATCACTGTGCCATCCTCATTCAGCTTGTTTCTGAACACCCATTTGGTGCCAATGACATTTTTATGCTCTAGTCTAGGTACCAAGGACCATGTACCATTTTTCTCTATCTGGTCAAGTTCCTCTTCCATTTCCTTGATCCAGTCTTCATCTTTATGAGCCTCTTTGAATGATTTAGGCTCAAATTCAGAGATCATACATGAGTTTTCTCTGATCTTTCTTCTTGTAAGGATTCCTGTATCCTTATCTCCTATGATCTGCTTAGGCTCATGATTCAGCTTGACATACCGAGGAATGGTCTTTACAAGTTCTTCTTTCTTTTCCTCTTCATCCTCATCTTCATCAGTATCAGCATTCACTGGTTCAGGAACACTGTTACTGGTACTTGGTTGACTGACAACCAGTTCCCAAAAGGTTGCAACCAGTTCATTTACAGTTTGCTTGCTTACGGTTTCCTCAGTTTTCTCAGAGGATTCATCAACTCTTACATTGATACTTTCCATAATTCTCTGAGTCCTATTGTTGTAACAATTGAGAGCTTTACTTTTGGTTGAATATCCTAGGAATATTCCCTCATCACATTTAGCTTCAAATTTGCCCTGATGTTCACTCCTCTTGATGTAACATTTGCTACCAAAAACCTTAAAGTAGCTAACCACAGGTGTCTTACCGGTCCAATACTCATAAGGAGTATTGTCCTTACCTTTCTTGATGAGTACCCGCTTCATTGTGTAGACTGCAGTGCTCACTGCTTCTCTCCAAAAGGTGTGAGCTACCTTTCCTTGAATCAACATGGTTCTAGCTGCTTCAACCACAGTTCGGTTATTCCTCTCTACTAGGCCATTCTGTTGTGGAGTCCGAGGGGCAGACAGTTGCCTCTTGATGCCAAATTCTTCACAATACTTGTTGAATTCACCGGAAGTGAATTCCCCTCCTTGATCAGTTCTGAGACACTTGATCCTTTTACCACTTCTTTCTCCACTAATGCTCTGAAAGCTTTGAATTTCACAAAGGCTTTAGACTTGTCTTTCAAGAATGTGACCCACATCATTCTTGAGCAGTCATCAGTGAGAATCATGAAGTACTTATCACCCTGCACACTTCTAGTTTTCATAGGACCACACAAATCAGTATGCATAAGATCAAGCAAGTTGTCAGCAATTAAAGATTTACCTTTAAAGGTTGAGGAAGACATTTTACCCAATTGACACTCTCTGCACAAGGTATTATCTGGTTTTCTTAGCACCGACAACCCTCTAACTGCCTTGATCTTACTAGCCTTCACAATGTTATCAAAGTTTATATGGCAGAGTCTCCTATGCCATATCCAGCTATCATCAAACTTAGCCATAAGACATGTACTTATATTTGAATTCAGATGAAATAGGTTACCTTTGGTCTGCATGCCGATGGCCACCAATTCACCATCTTTTTCTTTGATTCTACAGACTCCATTCTTGAATTCTAGAGTGAGGCCACTGTCATTCAGCTGGGCAACACTCAGAAGGTTGTCTCTGAGACCATCAACCCAGTACACATTGTCAGCACTACTCTTTCCATTCACAAAGATGGACCCTCTGCCTTTGACCATGCATGGTGCATCATTGCCAAAGCGAACCACACCACCATCATACTCTTCCAAGGATAGAAAATTGCTCCGGTCACCTATCATATGGTGAGAACAACCACTGTCAATGATCCACTCATTGGAATTATCAAACCGGGAGACAAGAGCCTTCTTGTCTAACACATATTCTTTCATAGCAACAAACACAATATCTTCATTTTCTTCATCCTCTATTTTTTCATCTATGACACCTTCATCAATTGCCACAAAATAGTTTCTCCGGTTTCCTCCTTTGAATTTCCTGAACCTTTCTGGTTTGTCCTTGTTATCGCCATTAGGACAGTTTATAGCAATATGTCCTATCTAGTTACAAGAAAAGCATTTCAAAGGTAACTTACCTTTGTATTTACCGATTCCTTTAGGAAGCTTCAGGGCAAGGAGAGCTTCAAATGCCATCAAAATCTCCTCATCATTCATTTCTCTGCTTTGTCTAGGTTCACCACTAGTGCTAGCTTCTTTTCCTTTTCTGGATGGTATAGCAGAGGCTTTAAATGTTGATTCAGTCTTTTGAACACTGCCATCAAAACTATTGTAATGCCCTGCCAGGAAACCCCTAAGGGTTTAAGTTAAAAACACTCAAATAGAGTGTAAATATATATTTTTTATAATAATAGTTAAGAGTATTACTGACTAGTTACAACATTAAGATAATTAGGAGTCATCTAAAACTTAGATACCATAGCGGAAGGCTAAACAAACCTAAGGAGTTTCCCAATGCGATTACATAACCTTACTCCTAACTCAACTTGCGTCAATTGATCCAATAAACTGGATGACTTAGTTACGAGATAATGCATTCGACATGGTCATATGAATGTTCAATGAATTGACATCTTAGAATTTTAGGAAGCGTTCATTTACTTTGGGTGGCTAGGAGGCCATCGTGAGGTTATTTACTCAATGCACATTAACACCTATCTAATTTAAGAGGCCTCCCTTAAGGTTCAATGCAATTAATCTACGAAGTTCATTCATTTGGTTTTAAGATAACCACCCACATTTGATATCTTTCTTAAATATTAAAAGTATGGTTAATAAGATGAGGTTCATTCATTAAGGATTAAACTACAATTAATAGCGTGAGGTTTCCTCATTAAAGTTTAAGCATAACCAAATTGAAGAGTTGTAGTTCTTTATGGAGGATAGAATGCAAGTAGCCATAGAGTTCACTCATCGAAGTTTTAATAATGCTAATAGATGGACTAAATTCATTAAGGTGAAAATGTAATTAGGGCCACATGAGTTCATCCCTTTTAAATTAAGATATATTTTGCAAGATGATATTCATCATTACAGGATTAAAATATAAGTTCATAGTGACGTTCTCCCCTTCGGATTAGAATATAACTATCTTATTGCATGTCACTCCTTTTAGTTAAATGAAGTTAATATGAAAAGATACATTTACTAAAATTAAGATATAAACAACTATACAAATACTTCCCATTTTAGTTCATTTTTAGCAATCATAAGAGATTCTTTTATTAGGGTTATAATTATGGTTATATAGTTGAGTTCACCCAATTATCAAGTTAATTTGGTAGGGATTATTTGTTAAGATTAAAATGTGAAATAACTAAACAAATTCATCCAATATAGTGTAACATAATTAACATGGCGTTACTCATTTACTAAGATAAAAAGGTAAATACCTATATGATGTTCATCCTTTAGATTTCAATCTAGGAATTATAACATTAATTCTAACTTTGTTTTCCATTCACATTCGTTAAATTTACATGCTTAATAACAAGTTAATCCAATGATGTAACCCAGCAAGATTCTTTCCACTATTACTACCTTTAATTAACATTATCAAATTACTTTTCCATAATCTTAATTACAATCTTTTATGAACGTGATTACTACATTTGTCAAGATGAATAATTTTATGCACTTAGATTTGAATTCATTAATTTCCCATCGTACACTTTACAAGATAACAACCATACATGATAACTTAAAGCATGAAACAAAGGAAGCTAAAACATCGCATAACATAGATATGATCTCGGAGTTCACCCCTAAAGGGCTACATCTCTGGGTCTGCTCAACTGCAAGACCCCTTTGGTATTATATCGTTAGGAATACATAATTTATAAGTCTTTTACATCTTTGCCTCTTAGGCGAACACAACCAATATACAATAGACACCTCAGTCGGAATTTACATAATGATCCCTTCTGAAGCGGATCCAACTGAACACTTCAAGGCAAATACAGGTTCTAATGACTGACGATACTCTGACTAGGGGTGTAATCTGGCTATGACCAACACAAGTAACTAGATGACAGGGTCTGAAACAAATACATCAAGGTTTGCCGCCACTCTAAACAAGGCAAATACGGAACTTAAACTTACAACATTTTTTTTTAAAATCGATACGATATCAAAATTTACATGCATCCTACTAGCATATCGTTGAAGTAATAACAAAATATACGAAGATAAATTTAGATTCATATTCCATGAAAACTTCTCATTAACATGTATTACCAAACGTTAACCAGAGTATAATTATTTCAAAGATCTCCAAATAAGACCATATTTAATCTCTTTTCCAAAGATTACTCCCCGATTAGAATTTGTCCCCAAAATTAAATGTTAACTAATATAAATCTAATAATCCATGATTAATGAATACCCCCTTTTTTTTATCAACAAATTTAAATATACGCAAACTTTGTATTTAACGTGTATATATATATATATATATATATATTGACATTTAAAATCTAATTTCAAATAAAATAGGTCTTCCTACAAATATATTACAACTTCTTTTATACTTCCCCATGACATTTTTCTTTCATTTTATAAATGTCAATATTATATATTATTTTTTTTTTAACAACAAAAAAAATATATAAAAAAAATAAAACAAACTTTATTTTTTTTTAATAAACCCTAACCTATGACGTAGGTCCCTGCGACCCACAGTGTGGACGCAGGTTCTGCGAGCCACACTGTGGACGCAGGTCCCCTGCGGCCCACAGTGTGGACGTAGGTCCTGCGACCCACATTGTGGACGCAGGTCCCCTGCAGCCCACAGTGTGGACGCAGGCCCTGCGGCCCACATTGTGGACGCAGGTCCTTGTGGCCCACAATGTGGTCGCGAGGAGGACTGCGAACCCATGAGGAAGGAGAAGAGGGGGGGGCAGGGATGGCGGCATGAGTTGAGCCCTCGGCTCCTCCGCTCGCCAAACCCTAACGCCTGCCATTTTGATAATAAGATTTTTTTTCTTTTATATATATATATATATTCTTTTTTTAAAAAAGAAACACATGGCCTAAACGTAACTAATAAAAAAAAAAATACAGTTTGGACACCATTTTTACAGTAAAATAAAAGGGGTCTTCAGAACCGTTTTCTCTCTTCAAAATGTTTCAAGAAAACATACTAACCCTTGAATCCAAGACAACCAAGCTTTCAAAAAGAAACTGAAACTAAATCTTTAAACATTCATGGGTATTATCATTTCTTTTTCCAGCATTTCATGGAGAGCATTCAATCACCAAATTTTTTTGATTCAACAATAAATAAAAGGGTAGATTGGAATCCTACCTCCAAATGCATTCCGGGAAGAGTTTTGATGAAGAGCCCCACCTACAACTCAAAGCAAATCTCCATTTTTCCAAAATTTCCCCATCTCCATTTTTCCAAAAAAAAACTCCCCAAAAAAAAAACCCCCCAAAAATATTTTCAAAACTAGGTTAAATGAGAAACCTCTTTTTTTTGACCTAATTTTTAATTTCGAATTTAGGCATTTTTATTTTTAAAATAAAAGAGAATGAGAATGGAAAATCATTCCTTTCCACTATTCAATACATCTTATTGCTTTTCTAATTAAAATTAAAATGCCTCTATTTCTTATTTAATTCTAATTTTAATTTCTCCATATTACTTTAGCCAACATTTATATTTTGAACTATTTAACAAGGGTAAGGTATTTAAATTAATTTAAATTTTCAAAAATCAATCCTTTATACTATATCAACTTTACAAGTAAAAAAAATAATAATTTCTTTTAAATAATAAAATTTACCCTTTCTCTTCCAAAATGCGAAAATGATTAATTTATTTCTATTTCCCAAATGACTTTAAATCTTTCCTTTCTAAAACGCATAACTCATTAAATTCGTTATTATTAAAATTAACTATTAAATTAACTCACTACAACATAATAAAATGACCCTTTTTAAATAAATGACTAATCTCATGAAGGAACCTATTTATTTTAATTCCTCAACTTTTAATGCGTAAATGAACACATTATTTCAATTTAAATGCTTTAAGCTTGCTACAATTATAATTAAAGCGATCTCTTTAAATTAACGATTCATCATATAAAAGAAACTACCTATTTTAAATTTTCTACATTACTAATGCATACATTCTCACATTAAATAGGATTAAATACTTAGGATAACAAACTCCACTTACCCTGCACAAGGCATGCAAATCGAGGAAGTCCACCAAATCACACGACACGCAACCCAATGAAAAGAAAGCCCCACAAATCCAAACACGATGCTCACCTGATCATGGCTAAGGCAAGACGAGAGTTTTATGACCACCAAATCTGAATTCTAAGGATGAAGGTGGTATACTCAACCCTGCAAATCCCAAAGGAGATGAACCTCGCCCTAGGTGGTGTTGTACCTACAATCTCCTGCACCCATGAATCACGCAAGCATACATGTACATATACATATTCAATGAAGTCGTTAGCTCGAGATTTATCACAAGGGTTAGGAAACAATTACATTTACACAAGAATCGATGCAAGAGCACAATAATAGGTATACACAATCATTTATATTATCTAAACTACACATTGCATCACGATTAACCTACCATTCAAGAATGCCACATAGGAAGTCAATCAAGGTCAAATGGGTTTTACAAGTCCGACTAGGGTAGGGGCATTACAACTATTTAGCTCATAGGCTGTCAACCTGGCTATGATGGAGTCCAAGGATACCTTAGTCTTGTCTATTGATCTTAGCTCCTGAATAGCAGCAACCCTTATTGCATAGACCAACAACAAGGATCTCAGGACTTTGCTTACCACAATGGAATCTTCTATTTTCCCACCTGCACTCTTGATTTCTCCAACAACTGTTTTGATCCTTATTCCATACTGCTGAATGGTCTCACCTTCAACCATCTGCATATCTTCAAACTTCCCTCTCAGGCTTTTTTCCTTAGCCTATTTTACATGTTTCTTCACCACCATAGATATTTTCAAGAGCATCCCATACCTCTTTGGGATTTACCTTGTCCTAAACATCAATAAACTCAATGTCAGATAGACTACTAATAAGGGCTTCCATGACTTGCCCATTTTCTTGTATCTCTCTCTTTTGGTCATCGGTGAGAGTACTGGTAGGGACAACATAGACATTCTCAACATAACTCCAGTGTTGAGCACCCATGCTTCTGATGAATATCTTCATCCTATCTTTCCATATACCAAAATTTTCCCTATTAAACTTTGGACCTTCCCTCTTCATCATTTGACTGGGATCTTTACCTCAAGTGGTTAAGCTTAAAACATAGAGGACTTGGAGGATGCTCTGATACCAATTGATAACTCAATGATTAGCAAATAGTACCAAACCAGTACTGAGAGGGGGGGGGTGAGTCAGTACAAGCAAAATACTGTTTCTAAACTGGTTCCCCAGCTTTTACTCCAAATGACTGGCAAACAGTGACACCGGTTTGCAGCAAAGTGAAACCGGTAAAACCCAGAGCAACTAAAACAATCATAAACCGGTTACTCACTTATCTTCCTACTCAACTTAGAACTACACTACCATTTCACCCTTAAGTATGAACAAGTAATCTATCATCATATCTTCACAACAGCTAGTTCAACATGTTTTATTGACAGGCATAAAACACAGAACCATCATATGCTTAACAGGTAACACCAAAGCATCACAAGATAAAAGCATCACACATGACACACATATTTTTCACATGGAAACCCAACTGGGAAAAACCACGGTGGGGATGAGTACCCACAAGCTTGTTGTTGAACTCTTTAGAAGTCCACTCTGTTAGGAGCCTTGTCCGGTTAAAGACATTACAATAGGTTCTGCTAGGAACCGATCCTGTTAGGGATTACCCGGTTATGGGATGGCTATAATACCTAGTTAAGGGTTAAACCTAGTTAGGGTTACCTTGTTAGATGATTTCAAGAACTCAATAGCTAAAGGATCTCCAGAGCTCTATAGCTTCCCAGAACTCAATATCTTCAAGTTACCCTGTTAAGGGATTTGCGTATCAACCCGGTTAAGGCTACCTTGTTAAGGGATTTCACAACTATTGAAGTGGTTAAAGATCAACAAGAATTACAATGATCTGGTAACAACACTCAATGCTAATGCAGATCCATTTTGGCTCCTCTCCACCTTCTACACATTCACTTTGCAGGTATCTCTTCTCTCCTTTGGTCTAGCAAGAATTACGTATCACTTCCCTTGGATACACACATACAACTTTTGCCAACAACTTTAGAAAGAAACACAACATCGACCTTATAGGAAACAGACAAGTCGGTAGCAAAAACCCTAAACCCTAATCCTGTTAGGTTAAGCAATTCAAACGGTTCAATCCTGACCGTTGAATCATACTGCATTAAATGCAACACTCTTGAATCGATCTCAAGACATTCTACATCGTCCATTATCCACCGATTTCAGGCGGCTGATAACCCATCATGCGTTATCACGGTTTGACAAACCTCGCACATTCCCAAGGTGTGTAGGGATAGTCTTCTTCATGCAAGATCCTTCATGCACATAGGGCTTATGTGGCAACATGATCTATTCTCTCTTATACTGCTAACTCATCACACAAAGATCACTGATTGAGTCACATAGGCTTGAGATACTCCAACCGGAAATCCTGAAGTGGAAAACTACCTACCAACCGGTAGTCATACAATGCTTCCATGTGTCGGTTCCCATAACTACATGCCAGTTCACCTTGACATGCCTGTTCATCTAGAACAAATATATCGCTTCACTTTGGCATATATACCGGTTCACACATATGCTGGTTCTCTCTTCACATATCACATATGCCGGTTCACTTCACTTCACATATTGACATCAATGACAACATACAATATCATTATGTCCTCATACCCGTTCACATAATGCCAACAGTTACGATGTAGTGATAATGGTCAAAATTGGTTTCGCTATATTGTAGGGAGCTAAAATAAAGGGAAAAGGAATATTACAATATAGTGATACATGTTATCACTATTTCACAAAAAAAAAAAAAAGATTTATTTCAAAGGTTTGCAATATTGCGAAAACAATGAGTTGAGGCAAGTTGAGTTTGATGTCAGCAATTTCATAAATCAAAATTTAAAAAGGGTGGCTGAGCTATTAATGGCACACACAAATTTAATATAGAAAAGACCTCAAAAGGTCACCATTAATAACTAATTTGTACCTCAATTTTCTCATTTCAAGCTGAGGAATTGTGTGAAGTGAGCTCTATGACAAGGAAGAATGAGCCAAAATTGTGTGCAACAGTCACAAGTACTCAGTTACCTCTCCAACTGTCAAATTTGTAAAAGACATTTGATTTTTCAAGAAAGAGCATAGGATAAAATGCCTAGGAAGAAAGAAGAACCTAGGGAAAGTGAAAGTTCAAAAGGGGAAGAAACTTTTGAAAGAAAACCTAGAATGCCCAACCTTGCTAAAAGTCCCATGCAAAAATTGTTGTTAGATGCATTACCTAGCTCGGTAGACATGGGAGGTAAAAATGTATTTAAAGATAAAATGGAAGGTTGTAGGGATGCCATAATTCCCATCTTAGGGAGGGATTTATTTTGGTATTTCTACAGAAAAAAATATGGAAAGATCCTTGTATCAAGCCCTTGGACCCTTGACATTGCTAAACTAATTGTGGCTAATGTTTTCATAGATGTCAAGTTAATTTAGCTGCTAGCAGACCATTACCACCCTGTTACGAGAACAGTTAGGATTCCTAGTGGGAATCCTTTGTTGGTAGTCACAAAATCGACCATCATTGATTTTTCTATGTTGAACAAGCAAGCCCTAACCAAGGTTGACCTTGAACAATTTGAAATGGACTATAATAGACTATAGAGAACATTCAGGAATGATGAGCTTCCATTTTATAGGAGGAGGGGTATAAATAATAAGCCCATGATGATTACAAGTAGTGAATCCTTCCTTGTGGATGATTTTCTTGTCTACTTCCAGAGAATAGACTTTACCTTATGTCAATTGTTTGGAGAGGATGCCAAGGCTAAAATTCTAGTATCATTGATGTACATGGCCATGAGAATACAAAATTCTAAGGTAAATCTTGAATTTGATTTTGCATCTTACTTGCAAAAGAAAATTAATGATCAATTGGTGGCATGGAAAGAAAAGAGGAGTTGTTATTTCCGCCACTATTCTTTGTTGTGTTATATTATCTTATACCAAAATGGACAAGATTTTGGGAATAGTGGATGAGAATAGCAACATAATACCGATACAATTCTGGTGTTACCTATGGGATAAGAGGTGCAAGGATTCTGATTTCAAGATCTTTCGTGACTCCTTTGTCATTGTTATTTTTGGTTCCCTTAATCATCAGGTTGAAAGATTATCACTTGATATAAGGAGGGTTTTGAGGCCACTAGCCTATGATCTTGAAAAGGGTCACACTCACAACTTTGCTGAATGGTTTTACATGGGAGATCACACCATAATCAAGGTATATGGGTGCCCCAAGACTCCTCATTTTCTACCCTTGTTTGTGTTAGATAGACTTGATTTTATGGAATTTATGTGACACATGTTGTGGCTAGAGAAGGAAGTGATAGAGAGAAGGAAGAAGGGGACATTCTTGCCCCATCATGTTACGTTTGCAAATTTTTTCATTGGATCAAATATGTTAGAAAAATTGTAGAATTATATGAAGATCAACTATTAATTGAGGTTTGAGAAAGAGAGAATGTGTGATCATGAGTATCACTTTGGTTCTTTTGTTAAAACTATTTCACATGAAGCATTCATAGAGGAAGACCTGATTAGAAACTATACCTCATTTCAAGATATTGTATAGAGAAGGAAATGTTGGATATTGTTGACAAGTTTTTTGGAATGATGTTTTCTCATTGATGTCAACATATTGTTCTGTGTATTCTAGTGTTGCAGTCAAATTAAATGAGTTGGTTTGGTCAGTATGTTCTAGTTGAGTTACTATGGATTAAAGGGTTTTGAGATAAGTATCTCTAGTTTATTCAAAAGAAGTTTTAGTGGTTCACATGACAATTTAATTCAGTTATATGGTCTGGTATTGTGATTGGTTTTTCAGTTGTTCATGTTATTTAGTATTTTGGATTTTGCTCCGCATTTCTCCAGGATTGCAATATCTTTGTTTGCAGATTTGGCAGAGTGTTTTGGACATTTTGTTGTGTCTTCAATTTAGATGGTTTTTTATTTGGATATTTGCAACCGTATCTTTCAGTTTGATAGTTAGTTGAGTTAGTTTTCTTGAGGTTCGATATAATGATGATGAATATTCTAGTAAGTCTTAATGTTGTGGATGTTTCTAGATCGTGTTCTATTTGTGTTGGTGGTCCACGTTGATCATTATGTGCATTGATTATGTTTCTCTTGGTCCGATGGTGTTCTTTGTGTTATGCATCATTCATGTTGGTTGTGGTGTGTAGCGAAAGTTCGAGGCATAATTATTGGAGGTGTTTCATGATTGTGGTAGTGATTTGGGTCCATACTATATCTAACCCGACATTGTTTTGATCTGCATGTATTTCATTGTAGCATGTGTGGTTAGATTTTGTAATTTGTATTGTGGTTTGAGCCAACCTTGAAATAAAGGTTGATGATTTGTATAAAATGATGTAATTTTTTTGTTGCAAATCTATTTGTGAAATCTACAAGTGTATGTAAAGTGCGAATAACACTTTGATATTTTAGTAGCAGAAGATAAGTGTGAGAGAAGTGTTGTAGAGTAGTATATGAGCTTAATTGAAACTGTAACTAGGCATCAGGAGATGCTATTCTAGCAGTTCATGATCTTCCAGATATAATTTGAACTTTCTATAAGATAGTGAGTCTTCCCTAGGGTTGTAGCCCTTATTGTAGTTTGAGCAGTGATCTCTAGGAAATGTGCCTAAATGCATGTGCATTACCCATTGTGATATTTCATATACTTCTAGCAGAGGATCATCTTATTGTGGGTAGCTTCCCACCATGGTTTTTTCCTTAACCAGGTTTTCCAAGTCAAAAATCTTGATTTTATGTGTGTTATTGATGTGGTGTTTATTTGTGGCTTAATTCTTAATTATCAGATATGAGTTTAAGTTTAAGTTGTATAATTATTTGTGCAAACTGATTCACCCCCCCTCTCAGTTTTTCATCTTGTTGCCAATAATTGGTATCAGAGCTAGATCCTCGGGAAGAAGATTGACTGCTTGAGGAGATCTGAGATGACAACCTACACTTACAAGATGGATAGTCTGAGGTTTGATGGACCAAACTACTCTTTGTAGAAGAACCAAATGGAGTGTCACTTACAATGCATTGGTGAAGACTATTTGAAGATTACAAAGAATGTGTATAATGTTCCTCAGAATGGCCCTTCATCTCTAGATGAGATTAAAGAAGTTGAATTCAATATTAGGGAAATGGAAGCTTTGCTGAGTGCCTTGATAAACTCTAAGATGACTAATGTGATGGATCTATAGACAACACATGAGATCTAGAAGAAGCTAGAGACTATGTATGAAGGTGAGAGTGATGTAAAAGTTGCTATGTTGCAGAGCCTTAAAGGAAATTCTAAGATGCCAAAGAAGGGTGAAGATGAAAACATTACATGATTTATGCAGAAAGTGAATGAGCTTGTCCCAAATATCGGATGTGCCAGTGGAGTGTTAGATGAATTTGAGATTGTATCTAAGGTGTTGAGATCTTTGCCTCTTTCCTACAAACACAAAGTTGCTTCTATAGAAGAGATCCAAATGGTGAGTGATGTAACTAGAGATAGTTTGATTGGTAATATTTCTACCTTTGAGTTGAGGCAATTTGGAGAATCCCTTCCTAAGTTTGAATTTGCATTCAAAGCTACTATTTCTGGGAAGCAAAGATATGATCCGGGAGAAAGTTCTACAAAAGTGTCCATATATGAAAAGAAAATGAGAGAACTTGAAGAAGAAGAAAAATAACTTGAGGAGCTTGAAGTGCCTATTGCTAGAAGATTGCCTAAAGGTGTCGATAAGTATGAAGGTAAGCTTCCTATTAAATACTTTTCATGCAACAAGATAGGACATCTTGCCTCAAAGTGTCCGAAAAGAGTTTCTAAGAAGCCATTTAAAATATATAGGCCTAAATATTAGAAGAAGTGTTATTATGTGTTGGTATTTTGGATATGTTGATATGGTTTTGTCATTGATGTCAACACTTGTCAACACTTGTCAACACTTGTCAGCACTTGGAGATCTTTGGTTATGTTCACCGGCAAGTCAGTGACTTATGCACAGTCACTGATATTTGGTTCACTAATAGGTTATATTGTTCACCGGCACTTGGAATGACTTGGAGACTACTTGGTTATGTCGAAGACATTATTTTATTACTTGGTTTTGGCGATTTGGTTATTGGTCTATTCAGATTTGCATATTTGTTGTTACCGGAAAATAGGTCTAGGTTATGCATCAGCAAGCATATCTATTCCAGATCAGCACAACACTTTATGGAGATGATTTGTTATTATTGTAAATGCATTGAGCTGACATGATGCATTGCTTATTGATTCATCTGTAATTGATTTTATTGTAATATTCTTAGTGAGCTGACCTATTCAATTGGTCTTAGGTTATGTTATAAATGTAAGATCTCATTTGTGAGATTGATATGCAATAAGGAAAAGGATTGTAATAGGATATATGTGAAAATAAGCAGAGCTGTAAACATCATTTGAAGGTTGAAGGAAGGTTTTTGTGAAGACAATCAAAACTTAACCAGTACTGAATCTAGCATATGAAGATGCTATTTTATGCAGTACATTATCATTGGATTTAACCATCCAATTGTAGTCAGTGTGACTCCCATTTTGTGATTGAGCCGTGAGCTCTAGGCAGCTGGCCTTTCTGCATGTGCAGACTCCATATTGTACATGCATACTATCTTCAGTAGTATCATTTGATTGTGGGTAAGGCTTCCCACCATGGTTTTTCCCCTTACAGGGTTTCCACATACAAATATTTGTGTTATGTGTTGTGGATGTTATTGTCTTTTTGTTTCATGCATTAACCTTTACTGGTATTGCAATTAACTGATAAAACTGTCTACCGACATAATGTTTGGTTTACCGACATTAAGCATTAAGTTTTGGTTAAGTTAATTTTGGTTGAGTTTATTGGACAAATGATTTACCCCGCCCCCCTCTCAGTTGTCTCTGGGACCTAACAATTGCTATCAAAGCTTAGTCCTCTTTTTGCAGAAGTTTAACAGCTTGAGGAGATCCAATGTCTTCTAGCTATTTCAGGAAGGACAGTCCGAAACTCGATGGAACCAACTATGGCATATGGAAGATCAAGATGGAGACAAATTTGAATTGCATTGGAAAGGACATATGGGATGTTACAAAGAATGGTTATACTGCTCCTACTCAAGGTCAACCTAATCCACCTAACTTGGCTAAAGATGAGGAAAATGATTGCAAAGCAAGAGAAGCACTTTTGAACACATTGTTAGATCAGCAAGTCATGGGATTATCAGATAGATCTATTGCTAAAGCTATTTGGGACAAATTGGAAACATGGAATGAAGGAGATTCCACAGTCAAAATTGCATAAATTGAATGCTTTTTGGTCAGGTATGAAAATCTGAAAATGGAAGAAAATGAAAGAATTTCTCCTTTTATGGAAAGAGTAAATGAAATTGTTTTGGGTATACAATGTTGTGGAGGAACCTTAAGTGAAGATGAGATTGTTTCTAAAGCTTTAAGAGCATTGCCACCGGCATATAAAATGAAAGTTGCTGCTATAAATGAATTAAGAACAATGCATAATGCATCAATATCTAGAGACACCTTGGTTGGAAAACTTTCAGCTTTTGAACTTGAGGAATTTGGTCCTGTTGCTACTATTAAGACAGCTCTAGCTTTTAAAGCATCATCATCATCTGCAACATCATTATCATCATCCAAGAAATCTGATTGGAAAGCCTTTTATGCAAGAGAACTTGAAGATATCAGGAAGGAGAATGAAGAACTGGAAGAGTTTGAAGCACTATTTACAAGGAAAATGCCTAAAGGTCCAGTTGGAAGTAAGTGTGAAGGTAAAGCACCATTTAAATGTTTTAACTGTAATAAAATTGGTCATATGGCTTCTAGATGTCCTAATAGACATGCAAGACTAAGAGAAGAAGCTAAAAGAACATATAAGCCTAACCTTGATTATCAGAGTACAAGTTTAAGAAGAATAGAGACAAATCTTGTTATTATGTTGATGAGGGAGTTACTGATGATTCTGATGAGGATCCGACAGACAATGGATGGGATTTTGTTGCTATAACAGAAGATCAACTGGCACCTATTGTTCAACTGGTAGAATAGGCCCTGACAGCCAAAGTTGAAGATAAGGATGAATGGATCATTGATTTAGGATGTTCACATCACATGACTAGTGATAAGAGAAAATTCTTACCTTTCAGGATTATAATGGAGGTCTAGTGAGATTTGGAGATGATAAAGCTTGTATGATCAAAGGAAAAGGAACTATATCTTTTGATGGTAAGCACAATACTGATAATTTTTACTATGTAGAAGGTTTGAAGCATAATCTTTTGAGTGTTGGTCAATTAGTTGAGAAAGGATTTCAGTTACAATTCAAGAATGGTAAATGCAAAATCTTAAATAGAACTGGTTTGGAAATTGCAACCGGTAATCAAACTAGAGGTAATATCTTTTATTTGAACAATAATGAGAAAGCATGTTTGATTGCTCATATTGATGAAAGTTGGCTATGGCATAAGAGACTGTCATGTAAATTTTGATTGCATTATGAAAATCAGTACAACTAAGGCAGTAAGAGATTTACCTAAGATTGTTAAACCTCACAATCCGATATGTAAGGAATGTCAATTTGGAAAGCAAGTTAGAGAAACTTTCAAAAGTATTCTAGAGAAGTTTAACAATGTTCTTGATTTAATTCATACTAGTTTATGTGGTCCAGCAAGAACTAGAAGTATACAAGGAGATAGGTATTTTATGCTAATTATTGATGACTATTCTAGAATGTGTTGGGTTACTTTTCTTAGGGAGAAATCTGAAGCATTAAGGAAATTCAAACTATTCAAGGTGATGGTAGAGAATGAAACCGGCAACAAAATAAAATGTTTGAGATCAGATCAAGGAGGTGAGTTCACATCTAAGGAATTTAATACATTCTATGAAGTGAATGGGATCAAAAGACATTTATCAACACCCCGGACATCCCAGCAGAATGGAGTTGTTGAAAGGAAAAACATAACTATCTTGGATGCATCGAGAAGTATGATATCAGAAGCAAATATACCTCATATATACTAGAGAGAAGCGGTCAATACAGTAGTTTATACATTCAACAGAGTTCATATCAAAGGTGAAACCGGTAAGACCCCTCATGAATTATGGTTTGGAAATACTCCTACTCTCAAATATTTCAGAATATTTGGAAGTAAATGCTATATTAGAAGAGATGAATATATTGGCAAATTTGATCCTAGAAGTGATGAAGGAATATTTCTTGGTTATTCATCTAAGAGCAAGGCATATAGATGTTTTAACAAAAGATTGCAGAAAATTGTTGAGAGTGCAAATATGAAGATTGATGAAAAGTTTAGAGGAAATTCAAGGTACATGGACTCTGAACTGGGAATAGAGATAATCACAAATGAACCTACTATGAGTACACTGGTATAGAATGTTGATCCAGTTACACCGGCATCATCAGAGGATTCAATAGTTACTGAAGAACAACAACAAGTAAAAACACCCCGGTATGTAAGATTGAATCACTTTGAAGATCATATAATTGGAAACAAATTTCAAGGAGTTATGACTAGAGGAAGATTGGAAAATGAATAGGTATGTCTTATTTCTCAAATTGAACCTACATCAATTAATGAGGCATGTGAAGATAAATATTGGATTAAAGCTATGAAAGATGAATTGGAACAAATTGAAAGAAATAACACTTGGTCATTACTTCCCCGGCCTAAAGACAAAAATGTAATTGGAACTAAATGGGTTTTCAGAAATAAAATTAATGAAGATGGAAAGGTAATTAAAAAAAGAGAAAGATTAGTGTGTAAGGGATATTCACAAAAAGAAGGAATTGATTACAATGAAACCTTTGCATCGGTAGCTAGAATTGAGGCAGTCAGACTTTTATTGGCTTTTGCGGCACATAAGAACTATAAAGTATATCAAATGGATGTTAAATGTGCATTTATGAATGGAGATATTTAGGAAGAAGTTTATATTGAACAACCTGATGGATTTTCTTTGATAGATAACAAAGATATGGTTTGCACGTTAAGGAAAGCTTTATATGGACTAAAACAAGCTCCTAGAGCTTGGTATGCTAGATTGGACAAATATCTTTTGAAGCTCAGATACACTAAAGGTAATGCTGATAGAAATCTATACTACAAAGTGACTAATGATGAAATCTTGGTTATTGAAGTTTTTGTTGATGATATAATATTTGGAGGAGATGATGGATTGTGTAAAGACTTGTCTAGCAAAATGCAGCAAGAATTTGAAATGTCTATGATTGGAGAGATAAAATTATTTTTAGGATTGCAGATTTCACAGACTGATAAAGGTATATTCTTATGTCAATCTAAGTACTTGAAGGAATTACTAAAGAAATTTGGCATGGAAAACTCTAAACCGGTAAGCACACCTATGACTACAACTGATAAACTATCTTTAAAGGATGAATCAACACATGTTAATCTAATTAGATACAAGTCTATGATAGGAGGTTTACTGTATTTGACACAAACAAGACCTGATATTATGAATGTAGTATGTATTGTTTCAAGATTTCAGAGTAATCCTAAAGAAAATCATGAATCAGCAATGAAAAGGATTTTCCGGTACCTACAAGGCACTACAAATATTGGTTTATGGTATCCTAGAGATGAAAATTTTTATTTATGTGCATACACAGATGCTAATTGGGCAGGAGTTGTAGATGACAGAAAAAACACCATCAGCAGAGCATTTTTTCTTGGTATCAGACTAATTTCATGGTTGAGCAAGAAACAGAGTTGTACATCACTATCAACAGCTAAATCAGGATATGTTGCAGCAACAACCAATTGTACACAGGTATTATGGATCAAACAAATGTTGAAGGACATAAAGGTAAAATGCAAGGAACCTATAACTATTTACTATGATAATATGGCAGCAATTGATATATCAAAGAACCCAGTATTTCATTCAAAGACTAAACATGTTTCTATCAAATTCAATTTTCTAAAAGAAAATGTTGAAGAAAAAGAAGTAAAATTGGTTTATGTGAATACTAAAGAGTATATTGCAGATATTTTTACTAAGCCTTTGCCTAAGGAGACTTTTGAATATCTCAGAGAGCAGCTTGGAGTTCTACCCCCACTGGTAGACACTTAGACCGTTGATGTTTGTCATCAACCGATGGAATTAATAGAGAAATATTTTATTCCTCCTTTGATGAGGAGAGCTACTTCTCAGGGGGAGTAGTTGGTATTTTTTAATGAGTTGGTATTTTGTATTTGGTTTTGTATTGCTTTGGCATTTGATGTCAAAGGGGGAGAGATATTATGGAAAAACATGTTGGGGAGAGATATCTTTTGGGAGAAATCATTCCTAGGGGAGAGACATTATGTATTTTGATTTCTGGTTAATGATCTCTTTGGGAGATTGTTGATTTTTGGTTTTTGGCATTTCTATTTTGGCACTTTGATGGTTTTTCCATCTTGTGTTGCCATCAATGAAAAAGGGGGATATTGTTGGTATTTTGGATATGTTGATATGGTTTTGTCATTAATGTCAACACTTATCAACACTTGTCAGCACTTGGAGATCTTTGGTTATGTTCATCAGCAAGTCAGTGACATGCACAGTCACCGGTATTTGGTTCACCGGCAGGTTATATTGTTCACCGGCACCTAGAATGAATTGGAGACTACTTGGTTATGTGAAAGACATTATTTGATTACTTGGTTTTGGTGATTTGGTTATTGGTCTATTTGGGTTTGCATATTTGTTGTTACCGACAAATAGGTCCAGGTTATGCACCGACAAGCATCTCTATTCCAGATCAGCATGACACGTTATGGAGATGATTTGTTATTATTATAAATGCATTGAGCCGACATGAGGCATCACTTATTGATTCATTTGTAATTGATTTTATTGTAATATTCTTAGTGATCCGACCTATTCAATTGGTCTTAGGTTATGGAATAAATGTAAGATCTCATTTGTGAGATTGATATACGATAAGGAAAATGATTGTAATAGGATATATGCAAACATAAGCAGAGCTATACACACAAACATCATTTGAAGGTTGAAGGAAGGTTTTTGTGAAGACAATCAGAACAACCGGTACTGAATCTAGCATATGAAGATGCTATTTTATGTAGTACATTATCATTGGATTTAACTATCCAATTGTAGTCAGTATGACTCCCATTTTTTGATTGAGCGGTGAACTCTAGGAAGCTGGCCTTTCTACATGTGCAAACTCCATATTGTACACACATACTATCTGCAGTAGTATCATTTGATTGTGGGTAAGGCTTCCCACCATGGTTTTTCCCCTTATAGGGTTTCCACGTACAAATATTTGTGTTATGTGTTGTGGATTTTGTTGTCTTTCTATTTCATGCATTAACCTTTACCGGTACTGCAATTAACTGATAAAACTGTCTACCGGCATAAAGTTTGGTTTACCGACATTAAGCATTAAGTTTTGGTTAAGTTAATTTTGGTTGAATTTATTGGACAACTGATTCACCCCCCCCTCTCAGTTGTCTCTGGGACCTAACATTATGTTGTTGATGAAGGTGTGATAGATGATGAGTCTGATAAGGGAAATTTAGGAGACAAATGGGTAATTCATTTCTATCAAGGAAGATTATATGGTTACTACTAATTCTACTAGCTGCATTAATGAGGAGAAATATTTGGTTGCTAAAATTGAAGAGAAAGATGAATGGGTTATTGACAGTTCCTTCTCTCATCATATGATAGGTGATAAGAGTAAGTTTGTGAGTATAGAAAAGTATGATGGTAGTGTAGTAAGATTCAATGATGACAAAACTGGTATAATTCATGGTAAAGGATCTATTTCTCTTGATGGTAATCATAATACTGATGATGCCTTATATGTTGAAGGTATAAAGCATAATATTTTTAGTGTTGGACAAATGGTTGAAAAGGGACATGATTTGCAATTCAAGAATGACAAGTGTAAAATCTTTAGTGGCTCTAGAATTGAGATTGCATTAGGGATAAAGACTAAAGCTAATATCTTTCATTTGAATGCTGGTGGTAAAAGTTGTTTGATTGCTCAGGTTGATGAAAGTTGGTTATGGCATAGGAGGATGCATCATGTGAATTTGGATTGCATGGTTAAGATGAGTTCCACTCAAGCAGTAAGAGATCTTTCTAAGATGGTAGAGCCTACTAATCTAGTATGTAAGGAATGTCCATTAGGGAAGTAGACAAGAGTTAATTTCAAAAGAAAATAGTATAATTCTAATTAATTATTGGATCTTGTGCATACTAATTTGTGTGGTCCTTCTAGAGTGAGAAGTTTGCAGGGAGACAGACATTTCATGTTGCTGATTGATGATTATTCAAGGATGATGTAGGTTACTTTCTTAAGCGAGAAATCTAAAGCATTGGAGAAGTTCAAAATTTTCAAAGTTATGGTTGAGACTAAAACTGGACTGAAGTTGAAGTGACTCAAATTTGATAGAGGTGGTGAATTCACTTCCGATAAGTTTAATGTGTTGGCAAGAGACACTATACCAATGATGATATGTTCTTAGAAGTTGTTCTGAAGTTGTCATTGATGGCAACTCAGATCAGATATGATATTCGGTATATGTAGAAGTGATCTATTGGAAGTTTGAGATATTTGATATTCACTTATGCTTAAGTCTAGAAGGTGGAATAGAGTATGTGGCAGAGTATAAGTACATTGTGCAGATATCCATTTTGGTTGTGGTGTAAGAGGTAGATGATTAGATGTTTGAGGCATCTTATTTCACAATCTTAGCCTCCGATATTGATTCTCGTGTAAAATAGAAGATTTGATAACTGGTAACTTAGGAAGAACAAAGTTATTTTGGTGTAACGTGTGGTGCAGAATCCTTGGGATGATTTTGGTGATTAGTTTTGAGTTTGAGGTGATCAAGAAAACATGTGGGAAGATTATTATCAATTTTCTTAGGTCTACATATGGATTGGGAATCGGATTGAGCCAACCTATGGTTACATGTTTCATGTTGCGTGTTATGTGGTTTTTGGAAGGCGACATGGAATTGATTCATTTGAGTGTGATATTATGGTATGCGAGAGAGAGAATATTGTATGAGCAATTTTGTGAAGTGTTGTGTGTGTAATTGAAGGTTTTTGTGCTCCGGTATATGACAAAGCAACAAAAAAGGAGAGAGACGGAATAGTTGAATAAGACCTTTTGCACTTAATTAGAACTGCCTTTTGGCATTTGTAGATGCTACTATTCAGTTCAGGCATTCTTATTATTATTTGTAATCTCTTGTAAGGTAGTGAGCCTTCCTTTGGGTTGTATCCCTCTTTTATAATTGAGCAGTGAGCTCTAGGAAGTGTGCTTGAATGCTTATACATTCCCCTCTTGTAATATTATCATACTCTTGATCACAGTATTATAATATTGTGGGTTCCAATCCCACCTTGATTGGTCCTTTTCTGGGTTCCATGTAAAAATTCTAGTGTTATGGTTTTGTGCTTGTTTGCATTTTATTTCTACACTTTTCTTTTATTCATTAGCATCTGGTGGTTACAAAATCAGTTTAAGAAAGTTGTTAATTAAAGAACATTGATTTACCCCCCCCCCCCCACCTCTTAGTGTTCATTGATTCCAATAATTGGTATCAGAGTATAGTTCCTTTAAGGAAGCCTAACAACTTGAGGAAGATCTTAAAGATTGAATCAATGGACTCCGGTTTGCAAAGACAACTTATTGTGGCACTTGAAGACCTAGATGAAACAAGGAAAGAAGCAAGTTATTTGAGAAGAAATTTGAGTGATGCTTAAAACTTCATTGAATAATTGAAAGATCAAGTTAAGACATCCAAAGATAAGAGAAAGGAGTTGATGGACAAGCTCAAGGAGAAAGAAGAGCAATGCATTGCTGATCAAGTTCTGAGAGACAAGATAGATGAATGTGAGAAACTTGTTAGAGATAATGCAGTCCTGAAGAATGAGATGTAATCCATTGTGATAAAGCTGACAAAGGAGATTGAAGGTAGGAAGAAGAATGAAGAAAATTTGACTTAGTCATTGAAGGATAGATCTGATGAATGTTGCAAATTTAATAATGAAAATGACCTGTTGAAGCTTGAATTGATACAATCCCAGAATAATGAGCAAGAATTTGAAAGACAAATCATAATTTTGAGATATGAACTTACCACTGCTAAAGAGTACAAAGATAAATTCAATGCTATCTCGGTTAAGCTAGATGAGATGTTTGAAAAGTTAGAAGAACAAAGGAGATATTGGAGGACTTATATTTGAGTAAGGAGAAAGCTTCAAATCTAGTCAAAGCAATCATCAGAAGAACAAGAAATCTCTGATAAGATAAATTAATGCTTATAAATTCAATGGTAAATGTTTTATTTGCAATAATTTGGTCATATGGCAACTCAATGCAAAAATAGAGCTAATCAGAGTACTACATTTTTTGATCAATGTTTCAATTACAATAAATATGGTCATAAGTCAGTTGAATGCAGAAGTATGGTAAATAGGAAGAATGTAAGATGCTATGCTTGTGGAAGATTTGGACATTTTTCTAACCAATGCAGATCAAAAGGAAATCAAGGTAATTTCAGGCTAATCAGAGAAACAACATTGTTTGTTATGCTTGCAACAAATGCGATCATATTGCAAAATACTGTAGAAGCAAGAATGCTCCGATAGATAAGCATAAAGTAGATAAAAAGGGAAAAGTGAAGGTTGAAGAGATCAAGGAGTAGCACAAGAAGATGTGGGTTAAGAAGGAAGATTCAAATGCAACTAATGGGTCCGCACTTGATTTCGGTGTTGGATCTTCATCCGGTAACTAAGGCATTTTGGCCTTAAGGGGAATATTTTCATGCACATCCTTAAAAACCCCTTTTTGAGATCTGCAACTGGCTGCAGATGGTTGAAGATGATTGTATATGGTTGCGCAGATGATCCTGAGAGATAACTGGTAGAGTCAATGCTGATTTGATCCTTCGGTACAATGTTCATGAGTTTCAGGGTATCTGGAAGGACTTTAGGGTTCAACATTTATTCCACCTTAAAGTTAGGTATTCAAAGGATAAAAGAGCATTTTAACATTCATTTCTCACATTGTGTTTGAAGAAACAGAGCAGAGGAGTGTGGCGAAGAAGTTTGTCTAGCTGAAACAGAGCTTGTGAAGATTCAGCGAAGATTTCTTGCATTCAGTTGAAGTTAAAAAGTTATTTTTTGAAGCTCTAAGCTAATTTTTCATAACCTAGATTTCGATAATGGCATCATCTAGATCTGGTGTGGCAAATCCATTAGTTTTCAAGTTAACTGATCGGATAAGGCCTCAATTCAAGAAGCATCCTTACAAATCAAATGAAGATGATCCAAATGGTGCATTCTCATCTGTTCTGTATGGGGTATTGCATGTTGAGAACATTAGGGCATATATACATTGCAATATTGAGGAGCTTGGAAATGTAGAAATGCTACCACTTTACACCAAGCACATGATTGATGGTATGCGTAACCTCAAACCTGATTTCAAATCTTTGTAGGATAAGGGTTTCATACAATTTGTAAACTTTTTGGTTTTCGATGAACCCGAATGGGTTAGGTATATTTTGAGCAAAGTCCATGATGAATTTATATGACTGGAAAAACCATACAAGATTACTAAGAATGAAATCCAGGTGGTAACATGTTTGAATGCAACTGGTGAAGTCCCTGGTCTGAGAAATGTGAAGAACATGATAGTGACAGAGGTAACCGATTTTGAGCATGATAGAAGATCAATGACAATAAGTGATATTATTGAATATGATGTGAGATTCACATCCATGGTAATAGGCTATAAGGTATATCAATCTAGCATAGAAAACTCAGTCTCCGGTACAACAATTTATGCAACATATCAAATTTTGAAGGAGAACAAGTTGTATGACTTGTGCGGAGTACTATTGAGTGAATTGATGAGAAATTTGAAGAAGATTAAGCAAGATAATAAGTATGTCTTTAAGTTTGGCACTTTGATTGTCTATTTGGCCTTCTATTTCATGAATGAGATCCCTTGTATAGGCAAAATTCAATGGGCATATGATAAACTAGTGGTAGTGTAGATTAAGGAAGCTTTACAAGTATTATGAGATGCTCAAGCACATAAAGGTATCCTATGGGGGTACTTAAAATCCTTCCAGGGTATGATGCAGAGTAGGGAAAGGATATCGAAGGAAATTTTAGAGAAGTATGAGAATACCATATGCTTCATGGTGGAAATTGACCAATGTCTAATGGAAGCTGTTGAGCCTAGGATGGTATGGATCATGCTCATGGGGTATGAAGTTGATGCTAATACTCTTGACATGTATGCTCAACATCTTTTGAGAAAGACGGTGGATGAGAAGGAAGAGAGATTTGGTACTTATAAGGAGAAGAGTCTAAGATTGCATTCTCAATTCACTAAGCCTGGTATGCAGAAGAGAGTTAGGAAAGAAGTTGAATAGCTCACTGAAGACATGGGTATAACAAAGGAATTTGTCCATAGGGCTAGAGAGGAGAACATCTTGAAAGAGGAGGACATGGTAAATCCAAAGAAGACTAACCTGGTGACCCCTTTGAAGCTAAGGCAAACAAAGTTAGTGCCTTCCTATAGTGCTTTGAACCCCATCCCTCCACCTAATCCTCAAACCAAATCATCTGGTGGAGCAGAGAAGAGGAAGAAAGGGAAGGCTAAGAGAGTCTATGTGGAAAACACTATAGAGGAAGAGACAAAATTTGATGAAGCAGTGCGGGAAGTAAAGAAGATTGCCACCTCTTCTAGGGTAGTCAAGAAGCCACCATTTGGAGAAGGTTAGCCAAGCAAAAATCCTAAGGTTGTAGCTAAACCATCTAGAAGAATTCATCTCAGTAGGAAGCCTAAGTCTGAGCTTGATGAAGCTTTGAAGTCCAAAAACCTAGAAGGTAACTACACTATTATGCCCCCTATTTCACTTAGTTAGATAGTTGATGAAGTAGTGAAGGAAGGAAATTTGAAGAATATATCTAAAAATTATGAGAATTATGATGAAAATCATCAAAGAGCAATGGAGGAAGCTATTGTACAATACATGAATGTATATAACAAAGCCCTGCTAGAATTATCATCTATAATTCCAAAGGGTTTATATGAAATTTTGCATGCCTGAAGGCATACAACTAGTTTAGAAGATGAAATAATAAAAGAATATATATTAGTTAATTTGTGCCTTGTGATTTCAAAAAGTGAAGTTGACAGAATCCTTAAGGTTGCAAAGAACAGATTTAGAAGCAAAAAGAGAGTAAACAAGATCATGCTCAAAAAAGTAGTTGAAGTGGATAAAGAGATAGAAACAATTTTGCAATTTTTGGAAGATAATAGATATGAAGTTAATCTAGCCAAAGTTGACACCCCTCCAAAAGTGCATGTACAAGATGATACCTCCACTCTGGATATGTAGACAAATGAGCAAGATACAGATGGAGATGATACTACTGATAATCAGTATGTTACTAACTCCAATAAAGCCAATCAGAATCCTCCAGTGACAAATATAGAATATGAGAAGGTATCTGAGGATGTTGGAGATGAGAAGGGAGAGGATGCTAAGAAATATGAAGAAGCAGAGAAGGTAGAGAAGGATATGGATGGAGATAAGATTGAACAGGTTCCAACAACAAGAGACACTCTGGACAAAGGGAAACCTATTATCATAGACACATATCTCACCAAAGGGCCTATAGATCTTAATTCTCTATCTTTGGTTCAAGTACTTAAGCTTGCAACACTCACAAAGGCCAAGGCGAGCAAGGACTTATTGAAATATCATTCTAAAGATAAAGAACTCATGTCTATGGCTACAAATGTGTTGGAGAAAATTTTGCCATCGTTTAAGCAAGACACTCTAGACTCACCCTTCGGTAAGATGAGTATGGTGAAGGCAGTTGATTCTATTGGCATTGAGGTTGTCATTGATGTCAACATGTGTGTGTGCATGGATAAGTTGATGAAGTTGCAGAGAGACATACTAGACACCCACTGGATGAAGATACAACTAGCATCCAGAGTTGATTTATGTCAATAGTTAAGAAGCTACAATGGTTACAAGGATGCAGGATGATGAGGTCTTAGAGGAAGATTAGATTAGATTATATGGTGTTGCATCTGAATGGTAGAGCTATGCAGGTTGGATGCATATGCATGGAGGTTGCATGGATTTAATGGCCTCAAATTAGATAGAGAGGATAATGGAGTATGATATTGCACTTGTAGGTGATTTAAGAACCAAAGCCATAGAGCTAAGACTGCATGGAGCAAATAGGTTTGACCAAGAACATAAGTGTTGCTGCAACATCATATAACACGTTGTGTTATATGCACAAGGAGATATAAGAGGAAAGCATGGAATATGCTATTGGGACAAACATTTGAATGAAGAAGACAAAGGTCAGTGATGTGGTGGAGGCATTGAGCAAGCTTGCTTGAATCAACAAAAGTAAAGTTGTAGCTATGTATAACACGTAGGTTATCACTATATGGGTTGCATGCGGTTATAGATGGTATCAGTCGCAGTTGTTAATAACACATAGGTTAACGCTATCTACAAAGTTGTAGAAGATGAGTGAGTTGTTAATAACATAACAGGTTAGTCGTGTTGGTCTATCAGGAAGTCAATAACACAATGGTTATGCTCCTCCACTATCCCACAACAATATGGACCAACAACAGAAATCCCTATGAGGTAAGGGTAAACTAAGTCAAGGGATGTCAAATGGTTGTAGAGAAGCAGGTAGCAGTCGCACAAAACATGCAGGTTATGTTGTGTAAATTGTGCATAACATGTCGTGTTATGTTGCAGGCAAATGGTGTTCACCTTATCTTGCATCATGTTGGTCAAGTGTTGATTGCCTCCCAGGATAACACAAAAATGGCACTACTCGCTATCTCGCGTTGTTGAAAAGGTCATGTGCTAGTCATGTGAGATAACTTAAGTTTGATGAACAAGGTGGTCCCTCTTATCTCAGGGTGTCAAAAGTGACTAACAAAGTCGCACAGGATAAGAAACTGAAGGGGAGATTGCAGATTCACTTATCCCATACATGTTAAGAGGCACACAAAATATCATGTAGGGGAAACCAAAGAAAAGGCATCCAATTATCCTGCATGACCAAGAAGGAAGGTTAAGAAGTCCACAAGATAAGGAAAAGTGAAGAGAAAAGGGAAATGTGTTCCCCTCTATCCCATACCATGCAAGGTGTCCATGCGTGATAACTTCAAGAAAGGTTTCCATGCGTGATAACTTCAAGCAAGGTGTCCATGCGTGATAACTTCAAGCAAGGTATAATGACCCCTCCCGCTATCTGATGAATTGTTTGCGTTGCAACTGGAGGCCTTGCGGGGTAACATAGGAAAAAATAAGAGTTGCTCCCCGCTATCCCACATCATTAAAAGCAAAAATCGATGGTCATGTGGGACAAGATAGTGAAGTGAGAGAAGGATCCCGCTATTTTGCACTTGCGGATGGATTTAAAGAGGAACTCATAGGGTAAGTTAAGGAAGAAAGATGATGCATCCCGATGTTAGGTCCCAGAGACAACTGAGAGGGGGGGGGTGAATCCGTTGTCCAATAAATTAAAACCAAAATTAACTTAACCAAAACTTAATGCTTAATACCGGTAAACCAAAATTTATGCCGGTAGACAGTTTTATTAGTTAATTGCAGTACCAGTAAAGATTAATGCATGAAATAGAAAGACAATAATATCCACAACACATAACATAGATATTTGTACGTGGAAACCCTATAAGGGGAAAAACCACAGTGGGAAGCCTTACCCACAATCAAATGATACTATTGTAGATAATGTGTGTGTAAAAAAAGGAGTCTGCACATGCAGAAAGGCCAACTACTTAGAGCTCACTACTCAATCACAAAATGGGAGTCACATTGACTACAATTGGATGGTTAAATCCAATGATAATGTACTGCTCAAAATAGCATCTTCATATGTTGGATTCAGTACCGGTTTAGCTCTGATATGCCTTCTTCAAACCTTCCTTCAATCTTGAATGATGTCTACATGTATAGCTCTCCTTATATTCACATATACCTTATTACACTTCTTTTTCCAATCCCATATCAATCTCACAAATGAGATCTTACATTTATACCATAACCTAAGACCAATTGAGTAGGTCGGCTCGCTAAAGATATTATAATAAAATCATTTACAAATGAATCAATATCTGATGCATCATGTCAGCTCAATGCATTTACAATAATAAAAAATCATCTTCACAATGTGTCGTGCTGATCTGGAATAGATAAGCTTGTCGGTGCATAACCTGGACCTATTTGTCAGTAACAACAAATATGCAAACCCGAATAGACAACCTATATGGTTGAAAGAAATCATCAAAGTATTTCCAACTACCCTTGGTGATTACAAATTGATGTGCCATGGTGACAGTTGGGAAAATTGTCCCTTTTCCCTTATTTGATAACTCTGCCTCTTGAACACCTCCAATTTGCCCCAGGATCTCTGCAATTCCTATCTTCAATGGGACTTGATAAGGCAATAAATATGGAGTGCCTATGAAAACATAAACTCTAAAAACTATAGATAGAGGGTATAAGAATATGTCACCCCAATTGTGCACAATCTTGATACCTTCAACAAATTCCTTATGCGTAAGGAATTCTAAGAGAGCCTTTGGGATCCTAGGGTTTTGTTGGCATAAGATAATCCTAAGTCCAGATGCAAAGCATTTGTCAAACTTCAAGTAGCTGGCATCCTCTCTATCCTAGGACAGAATGGTGCTCCACAATTGTAAAGGCATCTCTTCACCATCCTTTTCCTTAACTAAATCCATTTTGTTGGCAAAATAATCATCACCTTTAAACAAAAATATATGTATGAGAAGAGAATACCACCCAAAAGGTCTGTCTACCTTACCATTTTTAATCCATATTAGTCTTGCATGTATTGCATCAGTAAGATAAGGTGCATAATCACATGTTGCTGCCAGAGAGGGGTTCAGAATCTGTGCTATCATTAGCATATAATGAGTTGGCATGGTGGTTTCCGCATCTTCCCCAAAAATCTAACAAAGTGACCAATACATCCCTTTAGCCCTCAGAGTAAAGAAATTCAGAGAGAAAGGTTCCATGGTACTAGGGCCCACAACAGTTAACCCTCCTATTTTGACAAAAAAATCCTTCAAAGGGACACTCCTAAGGTGATCTCTCTACACATTGTAAAACTGGGCCAGTGTATCAAAATTTATGGGCTCTAAATAACTAGACACCTCAGTGAGCTTAAACACTTTCCTAAACTCATCATCATTGATCTCAATTAAGGCTCCACCATTCACATTTCTCAAACATTTAGCAATAGGGTCATAATTACTTGCAATTTAGGTCAATAGATCTACATCCATAAAAACCCTAGGGAATATGAGCTTTCCCACATCTAATTCCCATATACTGTTTATCGGAGTAGAGGCATGAATTTGGCCAAAACCCACCTTGAAAATTTCTAGCCCAGATATCCCTATCTGTGGATCCCTCAAATAATTCCCTTTGTCATAAAAACTGTCTCCAATTCTTAAATGAGGGGCCTTGGGCTCTAATTCTTTAATTTTGGCTACGACATTTGTAGACATTGTTAATTGTTCCAAAAAATCATCACATATCGCTCTGTCCTGGTAATTCACTTTCCCTGTGAAATCCCTTCTTGGTGCCATCCCAAAATTGCAGTTATATCAATTCAAATTTGGACAATCTTTTGAGAAAACAAGCATGCAATGATACTAATTCAGTCTGTAACTAAGAAGCAATAAGCAGAGACTCACTACTTGCCTAAAGAAATTTGTTCTGTGCATCGGCTCCTCTAGAAAACTAATGATGCCGATGTTCAATTGATGTGAAGCTTAATATGACAACTGAGCATTGAATTGGAACATTAAAACCGCATGCTTCGACAATTAACTCAGAATTGAATTTGCAATTGAATTCAAAAAATGGCTCTAATGGATCATAAAATCTTCTAAGTGTTTCACCTTTCATTGTTTTGCAGAGGTTAAAATCGTCGCACCTTTTTATCGTGAAACAATGACATCATTTAGATCTTTAGAAACCTGCATGCCTTTTACCTTACCTGGGTGAAGGTGCTTAAAACCGAGCCCCACTTTCTTTTCGTTGTTTCGCGAAGCCTAAACCTTGCGCATTTCCTTCATGCGTAAGAGCACCATCTGTCAGATCTTTTACCATTTGCTCGACCTTTACTCCACATGGTGACTTCTTGTCTTTTCACTAACCGTATGGAGTCCTTACCGCTAATATTCTTCGCTGCTTCGCGAAGTTTAAAGACCTTGCATCTTTGGGCTACGAAACAACACCCATCATTGAATCCCTCTTGAGATGTGCAACCTTTAACACTCTTAATCCTTTGAAGTGGGCCCTCCGCATGGAATCCACCTACCTTATTGAGCATGGTAGATAATTCTTATGTGTCAGACATTTATTTATTCAAGAACTCCATTGGGCTCCACATCTGGACTACCAAGTGTTCTACTTTACCATAAATTTCAACACTATCGCCGCTTAACCGAAGAGGGCCCTACACTATCCTTAGGAGCCACGTGTCTAACTAACAAGTCACCCTGCTGCCCTAGCTGAACGTCCAACTGTATTGTCACATCATTGTTCATGTAACCACCAGCTCACTTCGCTGCTTCGTGAAGAGTAAACCTCATGCTACTTCACTCAACAAAACAACGCGGACTATCAGATTTGTTTTGAGATGTACCTTCTTTACTTTCCTTGTCACCCTTAAGCCGCACCCATTACCTTTTCACCACTTCGCGAAAGGTAAAATTCACATATCTTCCCTTCATGAACCAACTCAAACCGCCCGATCAACTTTGAGTTAATCGGTCTTTAGCCATAGGATCTGCTTTCTTCTGGGGCCCGACAACTTTTCACCATTTCATGAAACATAAAACCTTAGCAGCTTTTCTTCATGAATCAATGCAAACCATTAGATCCTTTAGGAGATGATTGTCTGTTAGCCCTTTTGTGACCACCTTACTCAGGCCCGCCATCTTTTCATTGCTTTGCAAAAGGTAAACTTTGGGCTACTTTCGGCTACAAATCCACGCGCACCATCAGATCAACTTCAAACTTGCATGTTCTTTATGGGGCCCAACAAGGAACTCGAAACTTAGGAAAAGCACGGAAAACATAAAAAATTAACAATTACCCACCTAAGGAAAAACATAAAAGGGGGAACCCCTTCACGATAGACAGACCCTTCCACTTAAGTGGAAAAAGTAACATTGAAAAAGAACACAGGGACTCCAAGACATAGCAAGGGTAAATTTAAAAAACCCTAAACCCTTTTTGACCAAAAAACTCAGAGGCAATATGAAGTGCTAAGCACAATTTTGTAGATTTTAGCCGATTATGGAACAAAATCACCCAAGGTTTGAAACAGTGATAATAGTGGCTCTTACTAGGGATGGTTGATCACAAGATCAACACAAGAATACAAAAAACTCTAGAGAACAGACCAAAAACAAGCCCAAAAATGACCAATAGAAACAAACCTAAATATATACAGACTAAAACCTACTGTGCATGGACTCAAGAGAAGTAATGCTTCAGGAATTGTCCATGCACTAGAAATTCCTATACCTCACTGTTCATTGTCTGCAAAAAATATGAATCTTTTCCATTTAGATCAAAAGCAACAAAAGGGCCCACCCATAGTGACTCAAATTTCTTATGTTTTCCTTTATCTTGCCCGCTTGCATTCCATTGAAGAACCATGTCATCAATTTGAAACTTCCTCACTATGGTTCTTTTTTCAAACAAATACTTGGATTGCAGCTGGATCTTCAAATTTCTTTTATGGGCCAAAGTCTTGATTTCTTCCATTTCCACCATTTGAATCATTCTATCTTCCACAAGTTCAGATAACTCCATATCCTCAGCTTACAGGAACTTGTATATAGGAAGAAGATTGTTGACTAGCACCCTAGATTGTATTCCATAAACCAGTTCAAAAGTTGACACACCAATTACTTTCTTGATAGTAACCCTGTCTACCCATAGGGCCAACCTCAATTTCTAGTCCCAAGACCTTTTGTTCTCCTCAAGGATTTTCTTAATAATATTCAGAAGGCTCTTATTGTTGGATTCAGCTTGCCCATTACCCTGAGGATGATATGGTGAAGAATAAGACATAATTATTCCATGACTGGTGCAAAATTCAGTGAACTCCTCTGATCTAAAACTCATGGCATTATCTAGAACTAGTTTCACAGGAACACCAAATCTAGTTATAATATTATCCATCAGGAAATCAATAACAACTTTACTAGTGGCTCTTGTAGTGGGTATAGCTTCAATCCACTTAGTGAAATAATCAGTGACCACTATGATCCACCTATGACCTCTTCCTGATTTCTCAACTATTTCCCCAATAAAATCAATGCCCCATTGAACAAAAGGGGCTTCCACTATAACTAGGTTGAGGGACAAAGCTCCCTCATAATTCAATTTGGAAGAAAATGTTTGGCATGGGTCACACCTCCGAACATGTTCATGGGCATCTTTGAACAAAGTAGGCCAATAATATCCAGCCCGGACTATCTTACCAGCTGTAGTCTTGACAGAGTAGTGACCTCCACATACTCCATCATGCATTTCAGTTAACATCCTTTTATCTTGGGATTTGTCTAAGCACATCAACAATGCCCATCTCTATTTCACCAATATAGATCACCCTGAATAAAGACATACTTTTGAGATTTTAGTCTCAATTTTCTTCTCTGGTTGTGAGTCATTCCTTTTGAATATGTTGCATCCCTTAAAAAATATACTATCTCTGAGTACCAGGGCTATGTCTCAATACTTGTGACCAGGATGTTCTTAATTTCAACATTATTCACCTCAACATCAAGAAGGCTGGATTCAACCATTCTCTTAGCAAGACCTAAACCTCTTACCAATTTAGTAATTTTAATCTCTATATCAAACTCTTGAATTATGGTTATCCATATACACCTTTTGCGAGTAACCTCAGACTAAAATGAAATGCCCTTGACAGCTGCATGTGGGATATAAGCAATTACTTGTGCATTCACAAGATATGGCCTAAATGCTTTTACAACTTTAACCAAAAGATATGCTTCCTTCTCCATGATTTCATATTTTAGCTCTGTAGCTTGTAGAGATTTACCTCAAAAAGCTATAGGGTGCTCATGTCCTTCATTATCCTTTTGTAGAAGAACTGTAGCCACTATATGATAAGAAGCAAAAGAAAATAGAGAAAAAGGCTTATTGTAATCAGGGGACTTCAACACCGGTGGCTCCTAAAAATCCCTTTTAATTTCACCAAAAGCCTTTGAAGCTTCTTCATCCCAGTAAAACTTTGTATCTTTCTTGAGAAATCTAACAATAGGCTTAACTATCTCTGCAAAATTCACAATGAACCTTCTGACAAAATTTATCTTGCCCAAGAAAGACTAGATACCTTTGACACTTTTTGGATCAGGTACATTGTTTATAGCTTCAATTCTTTCAGGGTCTATTCTAACCCCTTCCTTGGAGACAATATGCCCAAGCAACTTTCATTCAGTGATAGCAAAATGATGCTTTTTTGGATTTAAAGAGACACCAAATTCCAGAGCTTTACTGAAAACTTTTTCCAAGTGCCCAGAGTGGTCATCTGCCCTTTTGGAGAAACATGTTAAATCATCTTGGTACACAACCATGATAATGTTAATGAATTCCTTGAAAGCTACATCCATTGCTCTTTGGAAAGTAGCTCCAACATTTTTTAAACCAAAAGGCATTCTTACATATACATATGTTCCCCAAGGGGTGGTAAAAGTAGTCTTGAATTGTTCAGATTCTTTCACTAATACCTGGTTATATCCTGAGAACCCATCCATCATAGACAACAGGTCACAGCCGGTTACTCTCTGCAACATTGCTTCCATATTGGGAGAAGAATAATTGTCTTTTAAAGAAGCAACATTTAAGTTTCTAAAATCAACACAGAGCCTTATGTCCCCATTCTTCTTTCTAACTGGGACCAAATTAGACACCCATGATGAATTCCTTATAGGATTAATGATCCCCCCTTCCCTCAACTTGGTTAACTCTTGTTGCATTTTAATTTCCAAAAGGGGGTTGATAGGTCTTTGTTTTTGTCAAAAAGGCTTAGCATCTGAAAGCAAAGGGACTTCATGCTGAAATAGATCTTGTCCATATGCCTTCAGGTCTTCATAAGACCAAGCAAAAACATACTTATATTTTTTTAATAAATTAATAAGGTTAACTCTAATGTGAGGAGACAAGTTTTTTCCAATATATACCAACTTAGGGGATGATTTTGTCCCCAAGTTCACTTCCTCCAATTCATCTAACTTGGTGATTGACTGCTGATGCAAATGACTGTCACTGTGACTAAACATACCTTCCAATTCTACTAATCCTTTGGGTATTTCATTAGTTTCCAACTGAACCATGTCATTTCCAAACACCATCTCTCTATCTTCCACCACCTCTACCAATGCATTGCAATCAATTTTCTATCCATCATAGTCATCAATGCATTGTATGAATCTGAGAATGTCTTCATCATCCACAAACACTTGCCAATTATATATATTATCAAGAATAGCAAGCCTAGCTTTTATCTCAACTATGGATACACCGGTTATTGTTACATCATCATTCTTTAATGCAACATTTGCTAAGAAATCAGCCATGATGTTTTTTGATCTTTCTATCCAATTAATAGAGAAAGCACAAAAATGTTCAATCACATCCCAAACAACATGTTTATACCTCTTTAGAGGATCATTCTTAGATGCATACTTAGATCTAACCTGAGAAACAACCAACTCTGAATCCCCAAACACTCTTAACAACTGAATTCCATGCCTTTTAGCAATTTCAAGCCCCAATAACAAGGCTTCATATTCAGCAGTGTTATTTGTACACTGGAAGGCTAGCAAAAAAGAGTATTTGAAAGTTATACCTGATGGAGACACAAAAAGAACTCCTGCTCCAGATCCTTCTTTAGAACAAGCTCCATCAAAGTACATGTGCCACAAACCTTGTTGTTAAGATTCTAATTCAGTCACAATAGAATCAATATTTTTTAACTGAGGTAAAATTGGTTGCATTCTAAAATTATCAAGATCTACATCAATCATGCAGTTTAACATACTGGGGTCTATTTTCTCAATTACCCTAGGGGCACGTGGTTCTCTATACAATTTAACCTGGCTTCCATTGATTGGGATTGTAGCATATGGAAGATCCAACTAAACATTTCCACCTACTGTTGCAGCCCATTGTCTAGATAGTAGCATGCCATAATTGGGTTTTGTGTCAGTTACTATGACATCCATCTTGTATGTTGCTTCAGGAAACGCTGCTATTTTCACTTCCATGTCTTTCATGGTATCTATCATTGGTACCTCTCTATTATCCATAGCATAACACTTCCCATACACTGTACTTACTGACAGTCCTAATTATTTCATGACACCATACGACATCACATTTGCAGTGGCACCATAATCTATCATGCAATTCTTTATCATTCTATTATTCACCAATAAAGTTACATAGAAAGGATCCACTTGTGAAAGTTCTTGAGTAATAGTTTTTCCCACATTTACTTCTAGAGTTTGCAGCTCAAGATCCTTTTCATCCTTCATTGTAGTTGTAGGCAAAGCTGCACTATTATCAGATATCTTAGAAAATAAAGACAAAGCAACTTCTCTGTGTTCCTTTATTTTCAATGATTCTACCAATGAAACTGTAACCTTCATTTGGGTTAGAGCTTGAGTCATATCAAAAGGGGGACTACTAATTAACTCAGTATTAATTTTATCTTTCTCTAATTTAGGTTGACTTGCCTTCTTTACTGTAGCAGTCCCTTGTAAGTCACCAGTAGTATTATTATCCGCACTCTTGGCTACATCTTTAGACTGGTCATTCCTGGCCTGACCATCTTGAGGCATGGCATTACTACTTGCCATCCTCTTTTGAGATACTTCCTTTATGAACATTGAGCCAGGTTCACCCTGATCTCCATCCTTTTTAATACTTCTCAAGTTGTAATTATGCTTGGCTTTGGCTATGGCAGCTAAGTAAGATTTCTTACCTCTTCATCACTAGGTCTTTGGAGATGAACTTCTTCATCTTCAATGGTTACCACATTCAAAGTAGGATTCTAGTCAAGTGTCAACTGCCCTTGGTAACATTTATTACTATTTAGCACATCACACTCACTAGATTCACTTTGTGAAGACTCTTCATCACTTTCAATAACAGTTTCAAACATGTTAATATCAGGCTCACCCTCTTTTCTCATAGATTCTTCAAGGGCTTGAGCTACAGCACATTGGTGAGGAGAATGTGGTCCATCACAAGTTGTGCACCAGGGAGTATTTTCCATATTATGAACATTTTCTCCTTTCAAGGGAACTGGGGTATCTTGGCTCAGAGTTTTTTTTGGCTTATCATTTTGAGGTTTGCCATCCTTCCAAGTAGTGTTGTAAGGCATGTCATGTAATCTAGTAGGCCTATCTTGCCAATTGTAATGAGGCTTATCATTTTTACTTACCTTAGTAGTAAGATCTTTTATGGCAGTCACCAACTTCTCTATTTTGTCATCCTCCTTGGTAGCTTTATATGGCTACTATTTTGATTCTATCATAACCTTCCATCAGTTCTCCTTCCTACTTTTGCGGATGCTTTCCTATTACTTTCTACATTAATGGCCATCCTAAAAGCATCCCTTAGATTATGCGGGTTCTTATCCCTCAGAATATAGGCCATTTTAGAATCAAAAGCATTATAATAAGTGTTCAGACACATTATCATCTAATCTCATCACTTGATAAAGCCTATGCATTTCTTTCTAAAATCTAGCATTGAAATCTATGACAATCTCATTGTAAGACTTTCTAATATTATTGAACTCATTGAGCATGAAGCTCACATTTCGTTTATCACCATATTGTTCTTGGAAGCAATTCTTAAAATCCTCCCAAGAACCAATGCTATTCACAGGCATACCTCTATACCAATCCCTTGCATCATCTACCAAGGATTGTACAAATAGTTTCATGATGACATCTTCATCTACAATTTCATAATCATTTATCAGGTCACCAAATGATTTTAGATGCTCTTCTACACTGATTGCATTATTACTAGCAAATTTATGAAGCCTATCTCTTAATTCAGTAGGAACATGGTTAGGATACCCTGGGATTCCATCAAAAAATAGTTGTCTATATAATTCCAAAGTAATGGGTCTTCTCTAGAACTGATTAGCATTAGAGTTATTACCCATATTCTTTCTCACATTGGAACAATGAGTCAGAGGGATTTGGCTTCCTTGATTAGTAATAGGAACTTGATTAGCTGGAGGAGTGCTCACAGGTAAGGTTGACTAAATCTTTACTAGAGGGAGTGAAGCAAGTTGAGGTAAAGGTTTACTCAAGTCTGTTGAAGGAAAAATTATAGGAGGAGCCTTTAGATAATTAATTTTCCATTTAACCTCTTGATTTGCTGCTTCTAATTCAGCTTTCTCTAATTCCCTTTGCAGGTCTTCTTTTTCTTTTCTCATTCTTTCTATTTCTTTCTCATGTGAAGACAACATGTGAGAAGCTTCTACTATAGTTTTAGACCTAGACCCATCTTCCATACATTTCTGTTTTCCTTTGTCAACAACACTCTTAATAGGTTGTGGGTCACTAAGGACCTCCCTACTTGGTTGCACAACAAATTTATATGCAGGGTTAATTTTTTGCAACTAAATTTTCTCTGATGACTGGTCCTTCATCCTCACTCTTAGCTTCTTCTCGGGTGAATAATTCAAGATCAGAAATCTATCTTAAAAGCCTATCCCTCTCAATCAATTTGGCTTTCACTTCCTTTTCCTTATTTTCTTCCTTTTGTGCTCTTAGGGAAATTAAGTGATGGACTCTTCTATTGAGAGCCTCAATTTCTTGGGACACCTTATCTTCATCAAGGAACATTTCCTCATAATTTGACACATTGACTTGGTCAATATCAATTAAACTAATATTCCCATCTATAGTTCTTGGTATAGAGTACATCTTCATATTAGAGCTATTCCTATCCTTCCTAGAGATACTAGTATGAGAAATATTTTGATTCAAAACTGGGACATCCTCATTATTACCAAACAAACTAGAATGGAAACCCAAAATTTCCTGCTCAGATTCATGAGAAGAAGAATTTGAATTTGCATATATGGGCCTATTAGATAACTTACCCGTATGAATGATCTTTTGTACCCATGTAGCACTAGATGTCTCATGTGCAACTAATCTTTTCTGGCCTCTTTGTGTCTATTCAGGTAATCCCTCTTGTAATGTCTCTTGAGGATGTTTCCTCATAAATGACCTGGTGTTTCTTCCTCTCTACATTATACTTGTTTCTCTTAAAAGAGTTATACTTATTCAATAGCACTGGCTATACTTGTCAGAGTCACCATCCACAAAAATGTGGGAAAATAAGAAAACAAGTTTTGACAAATCACTTGCAAAGTTTTAGATAACAAGAAGATTTTCAAAGAGAGAGAGATGGCACAAAATGAAAGTTACCACAATCTGCCACAAACACACAAAGATTCTAACAAACATCTGAGCTAATACACGCACCAATATGTAACATAGATACACACTATGACTCTCCCTAGCATAGTCTCCACTTTTGTTGTTCCCAAATTTTGATTCTCTCCTTTCCTCCCTGTAAGAAGATTTGATAACTCTGTTTGCATATGAAGAGGGCACCACGAAAATAGAATTCTAGAATAACATATAACAAGGTTTCAACAAAACCTTCTACACTTCGAACTTATCCAAAGCTCAGGTGGATATACCTTTTGTGAATACTTTCACACTTTTAAATTGAGATCCACAGTAAACTAATGCTAAAAACCTATGGATTTCATCACCTTAATGGGACTGAAATATTAAAAGAAAAACTTATGTTCATTTTCAGTATTGATCCTCAAGAAAGATAGAAAGAATTCCATAATTGATATCAGTGCCTTATCCAGGCTACAGAGTCACCTAAATAAAGAAAGAGTTTTCAAAAATTGAACATTCTCATACATTTCATCATTTCAGCTTTCATGAACCCCATACACGCCTAACATATACATAGGTTCTTCCCTTTCAACTAAAATAGTTCATTAGATTCAAAGCAGCATACAATTAATCTACTGACAGAAATATTTCATGCACATTTAATCCCTCTCCTGAAGAGAAAACCCAGAAATATGTCTATAAGATTGCCTTATAATCCATGGTCATTTGAACAACCCTAAATTATCCAAATGAAACTAGCAAACTAATGAATGCACACCAAAAGACAAAGAAGATTTAGGCTTGAAACTTCGATCTGTATATTCATATTCATTCTTGAAAATGTTACATAATTCAAAGTAATCTCTGAGAGAGCTAGAAAAAACCTAGATATATTTCAATAGAGTTCCTTTACTAATTCTTGTGATCCCCCTTTTCTAAAGTCTTGGTATCCATTTATAACAATATGGATGCATACAAGCTTCAGACATTCCTAAGAATAGTTTGTTACAACCACAATTTGTTTCAAAAAGAAGCTACATGTCACTTTCAATCCCAGCGGCCTTTTCAATTTGTTGCTCCACTACAACATCTTCTAATTGTTCTGGGACTTCCTCTTCTTGCACCGCATACTTTTTGGTCCACTCTTGTAACACGTCATCAGTAGCCGAGAGAAACTAACAATTTTTTCTTTCAACTTAACTAACCTTTTCCAATATTTTCTCACTTTCTTAACCTCTGATTCCAAAAAATCGTAGTGTGACTTTATCTTCTCTATTTCTTCAATTGTCTTAACAAACAAGGATGTGTTATCTGTATTAATAATTTCATTCACCGTTTTAGACAAGTTAGCTCCTAGCTCATCAAGCCATACTTGTTTGTCCTTCAACTGATTCAGACTAACAAAACCCCCAAAAATAATTCAAACTTATGCTCAGTATATTCCTTCCTGTACAAGTTGGCTTTTCTCTCTACACTAGCCCTTCCTTCTACTAGCCTGGTCATGCCTTTTGCTAACTCACATTAGGATTTAATAATGGCATCAGATCCTGCCTCATCATAGGATGCACACATAAGTTCTAGATCCACTTCTCTAGGCATCCACTTATTCAAAATTGGCTCCAGAGTAGCCTTATCTTCATTAAACTCACTCAAAATATCCAACTCTTTTCATGTTAGTGTGCACAACGGGAGCTCCAATTGTATCAGCAGAACTCAAAACTACGACCTTTACCTTTTCTTCATATTTATTTGCAAACAGGGCTTGAGCCTGCTTTAACTTTTCCAATTCATGTTGAATGGTCTCAGCTGGTTGAAAAATAGAAGACATAGGAGAAGGGGGAAATTCGATAATGGGACTGGTGGGTGGAGGTCTTGCTGGAGAAGATGCAATCATCAGAGTAGATGACTCACCTTTCTGGTATTGTCCTGCTAGTTGACTCTGCAATCTAGCAGTGATGCTATCCCTGTTGGCTATCTCCCCTATGGCTTCATTATAAGCCTTTAGAATTGTTTCTAGTTTCACTTGGAGACCAACTCTTTCCTTATCTTTTTTCTTAGCCATTGCCACACTGAATTTTGTAGTTTTTAGAACTGTGCTAGCAGCTTCCACCACCCCTGTGTCCTGCACTCTTTTAACAATCATTCCTCTAAGGTAATTGGATTCTGAGGTATCCTTCCTTATTCTACTCTCATCCCTCTTTAAGGACCACATGACCAAAGAAACATTATCCTTGTTGAATGTCGCTCCTTCCATAGGCTTGGTTTCTTTTTTGACTACTTCAAGTACTAAGGCATCTGCTATATCCCATTCAGGGAGGATTAGAACACCAACCTTTGACACCATTTATCTCCCCTTTTTAGGAGTAATGGCTTTGAATTCTACAATCATTTCTTGCTTCACCTCCTCCTCTACTATAGTTGCATCTTTATGAGGCTGCTCACTCTTTCTCTTTTCACACCTTTCCTTGAATTGCTCAATGTTTTGCTTCTAGACAAATTGGATGAAAGCCCCTATTGTGACAAAATTACTATCAGCTAGGAACTCCTCACTAGCTTGCTTGACAGCAAGGTCTATCTCTTTACCTTTGAACTCATCTATAGTTAAGTTCATCTCGGCACTAGGTGGCTCTTCAGGCATTCCCTCTTGTGTTTCCTCATATGTGTAGGCAATCTCCCTGAGACTTCTTAACTACAACAATTTCTCTGTCGCTGCCTGTTCATCTCCCACATGGATAGGGGATTGGGATGGAGAATACAAAGGTTCACCTATTTGCACTTCTTTTTCCACCCTTTGCCTCTTAGGGGAATCTTGGATGTCAATGACATCTTCTATTGCTCTCTTCCCTCTTGAAGTAGAGGGCTCACCTATTACTGGCACCAACACAGTATATCTTGCCTTCTTATGCATCACATAATCACCCAGAGGGATGGCTTTAGCAAAGGCAGGCTTGGCTAAAACCAATTTAGCCTTTTTAGGATTATTCCTTATTATAGTTTTTCTTTTTTCCTTCAAGGTTTGCATCAGGTCTTCAAAGTAAAGAATTAAGAATTTAACCTTTTCCTCAAAATGATTAAAAATAGACAAAGGGTCATAACCACTATCAAATTGATGAATAAAATCAAGGGCCTTCTTGTATGCCACCCACTTTTCTTTCCTCAATTCTTGCTCATCCAAATTGAATTCATTTCTAATCAGATCCTCAGGGAAATGAAATTGGTGTGGCCTACCTTTACATACTGCTCTTTTTCTAAACATGCCATTGAAGAAATCTTCAAGGTCAGCAAACCTTGATACTACAGTAGACAACCTATATGGTTGAAAGAAATCATCAAAGTATTTCCAACCACCCTTGGTGATTACAAATTGATGAGCCATGGTGACAATTGGGAAAATTGTCCCTTTTCCCTTATTTGATAACTCTGCCTCTTGAACACCTCCAATTTGCCTCAGGATCTCTGCAATTCCTATCTTCAATGGGACTTGATAAGGCAATAAATATGGAGTGCCTTTGAAACCATAAACTCTGAAAACTATAGAGACAAGGTATAAGAATATGTCACCCCAATTGTGCACAATCTTGATACCTTCAGCAAATTCCTTAGGCCTAAGGAATTCTAAGAGAGCCTTTGGGATCCTAGGATTTTGTTGGCATAAGAGAATCCTAAGTCTAGATGCACAGCATCTGTCAAACTTTGAGTAGTTGGCATCCTCTCTATCCTAGGACAGAATGGTGCTCCACAATTGTACAGGCATCTCTTCACCATCCTTTTCCTTAACTAAATCCATTTCGGTGGCAAAATAATTAGCACCTTTAAACAAAAACATATGCATGAGAAGAGAATACCACCCAAAAGGTCTTTCTACCTTACCATTTTTAATCCCTATTAGTCCTGCATGTATTGCATCAATAAGATAAGGTGCATAATCAAATTTTACTGCCAGAGAGGGGTTCAGAATCTGTGCTATCATTAGCATATAATGAGTTGGCATGGTGGTTTCAACATCTTCCCCAAAAATTTGAGAAAGTGACCAATACATCCCTTTATCCCTCAGAGTAAACAAATTTAGATAGAAAGGTTCCATGGTACTAGGGCCCACAACAGTTAACCCTCCTATTTTGACAAAAAAATCCTTCAAAGGGCCACTCCTGAGGTGATCTCTCTGCACATTGTAAACCTGGGCCAATGTATCAAAATTTATGGGCTCTAAATAGCTAGACACCTCACTGAGCTTAAACACTTTCATAAAGTCATCATCATTGATCTCAAGTAGGCTCCACCACTCACATTTCTCACACATTTAGCAACAGGGTCATAATTACTTGCAATTTGGGTCAATGGATCTACATCCATAAAAACCCCAGGGACTATGAGATTTACCACGTCTAATTCCCATATACTGTTCATCGGAGTAGAGGCATGTCTTTTGCCAAAACCCACCTTGAAAAGTCCCAGCCCAGATATCCCTATCTGTGGATCCCTCAACCAATTCCCTTTGTCATAAAAACCGTCTCCAATTCTCAAACGGGGGGCCTTGGGCACTAATTCTTTAATTTTGGCTACGACATTTGTAGACATTATTAATTGTTCCAAAAAATCATCACATATTGCTCTGTCCTGGTAATTCACTTTCCCTATGAAATGCCTTCTTGGTGCCATCTCGGAATTGCAGTTATATCAATTAAAATTTGGACAATCTTCTGAGAAAACAAGCATGCAATGATACTAATTCAGTCTGTAACTAAGAAGCAATAAGCAGAGACTCACTACTTGCCTGAAGAAATTTGCTCTGTGCATCGGCTCCTCTGCAAAACTCTTCAAAATGATGCCGATGTTCAGTTGATGTGAAGCTTAATATGACTACTGAGCATTGAATAGGAACATTACAACTGCATGCTTCGGCAATCAACTCAGAATTGAATTCGCAATTGAATTCAAAAAATGGCTCCAACGGATCATAAAATTTTCTAAGTGTTTCACCTTTCGTTGTTTCATAGAGCTTAAAATCCTTGCACCTTTTTATCATGAAACAATGACGTCCTTTAGATCTTGAGAAACCTGCATGCCTTTTACCTTACCTAGGTCAAGCTGCTTAAAACTAAGCCCCACTTTCTTTTCGCTGTTTCATGAAGCCTAAACCTCGCGCATTTCTTTCATGTGTAATAGCACCATCTATCAGATCTTTGACCATCCGCTTGACCTTTACTCCACACGGTGACCGCTTGTCTTTTCACTAACTATATGGAGTCCTTACCGCTAATAGTCTTTGCTACTTCGCGTAGTTTAAAGACCTTACATCTTTGGGCTACAAAATAGTGCCCGTCATTGGATCCCTCTTGAGATGTGCAACCTTTAACACTCTTAATCCTTTGAAGTGGGCCCTCCGCATGGAATCCACCTGCCTTATTGAGCATTGGTAGATAATTCTTACGTGTTAGACATTTATTTGTTCAAGAACTCCATCGGGCTCCACATCTGGACTACCAAGTGTTCTACTTTACCATAAATTTCAACACCATCACCGCTTAACCGAAGAGGGCCCTACACTATCTTTAGGAGCCACGTGTCCAATTGACGAGTCACCTTGCTGCCCTAGCTGAACATCCAACTGTATTTCCACATCACTGGTCATGTAACCGCCAACTCACTTCACTGCTTTGTGAAGAGTAAACCTCATGCTACTTCACTCAATGAAACAACATGGATTGTCATATTTGTTTTGAGATGCACCTTCTTTACTTTCCTTGTCACCCTTAAGTCGGGCCCATTACCTTTTTGCCACTTCGTGAAAGGTAAACTTCACATATCTTCCCTTCGCGAACCAATGCAAACTGCCTAATCAACTTTGAGTTAATCAGTCTTTAGCCATAGGATCTGCTTACTTCTAGGGCCCGACAACTTTTCTTCGTGAATCAATGTGAACCGTTAGATCCTTTAAGAGATGATCATCTGTTAGCCCTTTCATGACCACCTTACCTGAGCCCGCCACCTTTTCACTGCTTCGTGAAAGGTAAACTTCGGGCTACTTTTGGCTGTGAATCTACGCACACCATTGGATCAACTTCGAACTTGCGTGTTCTTTATGGGGCCCGACAAGGAACTCAAAACTTAGGAAAAGGGCGCAAAAAAAAAAAATTAATAGTGACCCACCTAAGGAAAAACATAAAAGGGGGAACCCCTTCATGATGGACGGACCCTTCCACTTAAGTGGAAAAAGTAATATCGAAAAAGAACACAGGGACTCCAAGACATAGCAAGGGTAAATTTCAATAACCCTAAACCCTTTTTGACCAAAAAACTCAGAGGCAATATGAAGTGCTAACACAATTTTGCAGATTTTAGCTGATTATGGAATAAAATCACCCAAGGTTTGAAACAGTGATAACAACCAGAATAAAAGATTTCTCTCTTAATTTTGTCGGTTGATGAAAAACATCAACTGTCTAAGTCTCTACTGGTGGGGTAGAACCCCAAGCTGCTCTCTGAGATATTCAAAAGTCTCATGAGGCAAAGGCTTAGTAAAAATATCAACAATTTGCTCTTTAGTATTCACATAAACCAATTTCACTTCTTTTGCTTCAACATTCTCTTTCAAAAAATTGAATTTGATAGAAACATGTTTAGTTTTTGAGTGAAATACCGAATTCTTTGATATATCAATTGCTGCCATATTATTACGGTAAATGATTATAGGTTCCTTGCATTTTACTTTTATGTCCTTCAACATTTGTTTAATCCATAATAATTGTGTGCAATTAGTCGTTGCTGCAACATATTCTGATTCAGTTGTTGATAAACATGTGCAACTTTGATTCCTGCTCAACCAAGAAATTAAACTGCTACCAAGAAAAAATGCTCCACTAGTGGTACTTTTTTTGTCATCTACATCTCCTGCCCAATTTGCATCTGTGTATGCACATATTTCAAACATTTCATCTCTAGGATATCATAAGCCAAGATTTGTAGTGCCTTGTAGGTACCGCAAAATCCTTTTTACTACTGATTCATTATTTTCTTTAGGATTACTCTGAAATCTTGAGACAATACATACTGCATTCATAATATCAGGTCTTGTTTGTGTCAAATACAGTAAACCTCCTATCATAGACTTGTATCTAGTTAGATTAATAGGTTCTAATTCATCCTTCAATGATAATTTAGCAGTGTTAGTCATAGGTGTGCTTATCGGTTTAGAGTTTTCCATGCCAAATTTCTTTAATAATTCCTTCAAGTACTTAGATTGACATAAGAATATACCTTTATCAGTCTATGAAATCTGCAATCCTAAAAAGAATTTTATCTCCCCAATCATAAACATTTCAAATTCTTGTTGCATTTTATTAGAAAAGTCTTTACATAATCCATCTTCTCCTCCAAATATTATATCATCAACAAAAACTTCAATAACCAAGATGTCATCATTAGTCACTTTGTAGTATATATTGTTGTTTGCATTACCTTCAGTGTATCCAATCTTCAAAAGATATTTGTCCAATCTAGCATACCAAGCACTAGGAGCTTGCTTTAGTCCATACAAATATTTCCTTAACCTGCAAACCATATCTTTGTCATCTATCAATGAAAATCTATCAGGGTGTTCAATATAAACTTCTTCAAGATCTCCATTCAGAAATACACATTTAACATCCATTTGATATACTTTATAGTTCTTGTGGGCTGCAAAAGACAAGAATAATCTGACTGCCTCAATTCTAGCTACCAGTGCAAAGGTTTCATTATAATCAACTCCTTTCTATGAATATCCCTTACACACTAATCTTGCTTTGTTTCTGATTACCTTTCCATCTTCATTAAGTTTATTTATGAATACCCATTTAGTTCCAATTACACTTTTGTCTTTAGGCCGGGGAACTAATGTCCATGTATTGTTCTTTTCAATTTGTTCCAATTCATCTTCCATAGCTTTAATCCAATATTTATCTTCACATGCCTCATTAATTGATGCTGGTTCAATTTGAGAAATAAGACATACCTCTTCATTTTCCAATCTTCCTCTAGTCATAACTCCTTGATATTTGTTTCCAATTATCTGATCTTCAGTGTGGTTCAATCTTACATACCAATGTGTTTTTACTTACTGCTGTTCTTCAGTGATTGTTGAATCCTCATATGATGCCGGTGTAACTGGATCAATATTCTATACCGGTGTACTCATTGTAGGTTCATTTGTTATTATCTCTATTGCTGGTTCAGAGTCCATGTACCTTGAATTTCCTCTAAACTATTCATCAATCTTCACATTTGCACTCTCAACAATTTTTTGCAATCTCTTGTTAAAACATCTATATGCCTTTCTCTTAGATGAATAACCAAGAAATATTCCTTCATCACTTCTAGGATCAAATTTTCCAATATACTCATCTCTTCTAATATAGCATTTACTTCCAAATATTCTAAAATACTTAAGAGTAGGAGTACTACCAAACCATAGTTCATGAGGGGTCTTACCAGTTTCACATTTGATGTGAAGTTTGTTGAATGTGTAAACTATTGTATTCACTTCTTCTCTCCAATATATATGAGGTAGGTTTTCTTCTGATATCATGCTTCTAGCTGCATCCAAGATAGTTTTGTTTTTCCTTTCCACAACTTCATTCTGCTAGGTTGCCCGGGGTGCTGATAATTGTCTTCTGATCCCATTCACTTCACAGAATGTATTAAATTCCGTAGATGTGAACTCACCTCCTTGATCTGATCTCAAACATTTGATTTTCTTACCGGTTTCATTCTCTACCATCACCTTGAATAGTTTGAATTTCCCAAAATCTTTTGATTTCTCCCTGAGAAAAGTAACCCAGCACATTCTAGAATAGTCGTCAATGATTAGCATAAAATATCTATCTCCTTGTAAACTTCTATTTCTTGTTGGACCACATAAATTAGTATGAATTAAGTCAAGAGAATTATTGGATTTATCTAGTATACTCTTAAAAGATTCTCTAACTTGCTTTCCAAATTGACATTCCTTACATACTGGATTGTGAGCTTTAACAATCTTAGGTAAATCTCTTACTGCCTTAGTTGTACTAATTTTCACAATGCAATCAAAATTTGCATGACAAAGTCTCTTATGCCATAACCAACTTTCATCAATATGAGCAATCAAACATGCCTTCTCATAGTTATTCAAATGAAAGATATTACCTCATCTGATTAACGGTTGCAATTTCTAAGCCAGTTCTATTCATGATTGTGCATTTACCATTCTTGAATTGTAAGTGAAATCCTTTTTCAACTAATTGACCAACACTTAAAAGATTATGCTTCAAACCTTCAACATAGTAAACATTATCAGTATTGTGGTTACCATCAAAAGATATAGTTCCTTTTCCTTTGATCAAACAAGCTTTATCATCTCCAAATCTCACTAGACCTCCATTGTATTCCTGAAAGGTTAAGAATTTACTTCTATCACCAGTCATATGATGTGAACATCCTGAGTCAATGATCCATTCATCCTTATCTTCACTTTTAGCTGACAGGGTCTGCTCTACTAGTTGAATAGTAGGTGCCAGTTGATCTTCTATTATAGTAACAAAATCCCATCCATTGTCTGTCGGATCCTCATCAGAATCATCAGTAACTCCTTCATCAGCATAATAACAAGATTTGTCTCTATTCTTCTTAAACTTGTATCTCTTATAATTAGGGTTAGGCTTATATGTTCTTTTAGCTTCTTCTTTCAATCTTGCATGTCTTTCAAGACACCTAGATGCCATGTGACCAATCTTATTGTAGTTAAAACATTTAAAGGGTGCTTTACCTTCATACTTACTTCCAACTGGACCTTTAGGCATTTTCCTTGCAAATAGAGCTTCAAGTTCTTCCAATTATTCATTTTCTCTCCCGCTTTCTTCAAGTTCTCTTGCATAAAAGGCTTTCCAATCAGATTTGTCAAATGATGATGATGATGATGCAGATGATGTTGATGCTTTAAAAGCTAGATCTATCTTTATTGTAGCAATAGGACCAAATTCCTCAAGTTCAAAAGCTGAAAGTTTTCCAACCAGAGTGTCTCTAGATACTGATGTATTAGGCATTGTTCTCAATTCATTTATAGTAGTAACTTTCATTTTATATGCCGGTAGCAATGCTCTAAAAACTTTAGAAACAATTTCATATTCACTTAAGGTTCCTCTACAACATTGTATACCCAAAGCAATTTCATTTACTCTTTCCATAAAAGCAGAAATCCTTTCATCTTCTTCCATTTTCAGATTTTCATACCTGACCCAGAAGCATTCAAGTTTTGCAATTTTGACTGTGGAATCTCTTTCATTCAATGTTTCCAATTTGTCCCAAATAGCTTTAGTAGTAGATCTATTTGATAATCCCATGATTTGTTGATCTTACAATACGCTCAAAAGTGATTCTCTTGCTTTGCAATCATTTTCCTCATCTTTAGCCAAGGTTGGTGGATTAGGTTGACCTTGAGTAGGAGAAGTATAACCATTCTTTGTAACATCCCATATGTCATTTCCAATGCAATTCAAATGTGTCTCCATCTTGATCTTCTATATGCCATAGTTGGTTCCATCAAGTTTAGGATTGTCCTTCCTGAAATAGTTAGAAGACATTGGATCTCCTCAAGCTGTTAAACTTCTATAAAAAGAAGACTAGGCTCTGATACCAATTGTTAGGTCTCGGAGACAACTGAGAGGGGGTGGGGTGAATTAGTTGTCCAATAAATTCCAACCAAAATTAACTTAACCAAAAATTAATGCTTAATACTGGTAAACCAAACTTTATGCCGGTAGATAGTTTTATCAGTTAATTGCAGTACCGGTAAAGATTAATGCATGAAATAGAAAGACAATAACATCCACAACACATAACATAGATATTTGTACGTGAAAACCCTGTAAGGGGAAAAACCAGGGTGGGAAGCCTTACCCACAATTAGATGATACTACTATAGATAGTATGTGTGTACAATATGGAGTCTGCACATGCAGAAAGGCCAACTGCCTAGAGCTCACTGCTCAATCACAAAATGGGAGTCACATTGACTACAATTGGATGGTTAAATCCAATGATAATGTACTGATCAAAAGAGCATCTTCATATACTAGATTCAGTACTGGTTTAGCTCTGATATGCCTTCTTCAAACCTTCCTTCAATCTTGAATGATGTTTGCATGTATAGATCTACTTATATTCGCATATACCTTATTACGATTCTTTTCCAATCCCATATCAATCTCACAAATGAGATCTTACATTTATACCATAACCTAAGACCAATTGAGTAGGTTGACTCACTAAAGATATTACAATAAAATCATTTACAAATGAATCAATATCTGATGCATCATGTCGGCTCAATGCATTTACAATAATAACAAATCATCTTCATAACATGTCATGCTGATCTGGAATAGATATGCTTGATGGTGCATAACCTGGACCTATTTGTCAGTAACAACAAATATGAAAACCGGAATAGGCCAATGAACAAATCACCATAACAAAGTGTCTAAACAATGTCTTTGACATAACCAAGTAGTCTCCAAGTCATTCTAAGTATTGGTGAACAATATAACCTGCCAGTGAACCAAATACCGGTGACTGTGCATAAGTCACTGACTTGCAGGTGAACATAATCAAGAGTCTCCAAGTGCTGATAAATGTTGACAAGTGTTGACATCAATGACAAAACCATATTAACATATCCAAAATACCAACACCCGCCAGCCTGCATGAGAAAAATGGGTGTGTGAACAATGATGCAGGGCAAGTTAAAAGGCAGAATGGTGCACATCCCGCCATCCCGCAACGATAATGTTTAAGGTCATCATGACCATTAGAAGTTCTTTTATCGACACGGTGGAAGCCCTATAAGCATGATTGTCCACGTGGTGATTGACCATGGTTGACTAGGTGATTTGGATGTCGATTGAAAAAGACTATTGACATTAGCTATGTATGTTGATATGCACAAGGGTTTTATGTGGAAGTTGACCGACCTTGATTGAATGATTTGGACAAAGGAAATAGAGACATATGGCTCCCTGGGTGGTTAAAGAAGATATCTGATACGCAAAAATCAGTGATGAAGGATTCTAGTGTGGTAGTTGTCGATCTTTTCAAAGTAGGTTGGAAGAGGATGGAAAATGCATTAATAGTGACTAAGTTGTAGGCAGGTTGTGTGGCTCGAGGAAAGATTCCAGATCATTTTGGGCAGAGGAAGATTACTAAACTTAGTAATCCAAGTACACAAAATTATTTGAAGACAGACAAGATGTATTTAATTCAGGCAGCCGATCTCAGAACAGATTGAAGACAAAGAATAAAATCACCTGTAGTAGAGATCTCAAAGATAGCCGAATTGAATAAAATATTAAAATCCTATATTGAAAAATGTGAGTGGTGTATAAAGACAATTGAATTGAGTAGTAGGTGTGGTTGTTGAGACAAAGATAGACGTGGACATAAAAATATCTCAACTAGGTGTGAGTTGAGTAAGTTGATAGTGAGTGTTGTAGAAAGGGTGTGTTGATGTGGAGAAAAAGTGTGGGAGAGTTGTTTAAGAGGAGAGGGAGAAAGATTTACGACTGCAGAAAAGAGACAAAATGAAGGAAAGTTGCTAATAAAAGAGAGAGGAGGATAGAGTATAGCAGCAAAGGTGAGAAGTATATAGAAGAATAACATTGAAGTAAATTGTAGAGAGACCGAGATAAAGAACAAAAGAGACTAGAGATTTGGGGGTCCAGAGTCAAGGCAGAGAGGTGGAGAAAGAAGATTGAGTAGAGTAGAGACCATCAACAAGAGAGTGCAAAGCTAAGGCAGATAACACAATGAGTTATATACACTGTGAGAAGTAGAGAAGGGGGATTGAATCAAGTAGAGGTCAAAGAACTGAATGCAGAGATAAGAAGAACATAGAGAGCAAAGAGAAGAACAGAAAGGTGTTACAAAACCTGATTTGTAATAGGGTGATTAAATTGTATTTGCAATTTATCTTCATTGTATATCTCTGAGTAGGTTCTTAGAGCAGGGTTAGGTGCTCCTTTGGGTTGGTGCACCTTGGGTTGTTTCCCTAAACTTTGTAATCAGTAATTTTCCTGTGAGGTTGGATTGGAGCAGTAGACTTGAGAAATATTTCTCACTGAGGTTTTTCCCACATTGGGTTTTCCTCGTATATCTTGTGTTATGGGCTTGGATGTTATATGTGTGTGTTAATGTGTTTAAATATCTTTTCTCATAGGTTCATAATATTGATTATTAATAGAAAGTTAAAGTTTTAGTTACCACTTATTCATCCCCCTCTCAGTGGTCCATTATGTTCCTTCAGATTCTCATTTTGTATCTTTGGAGAAAGTGGTTGATGCAAAGGTCCTTAAGAAATTCAATGCCATGTTGCTAAGGACAATTTTGAAAATGGTTAAAGGCGATAGGGTTATTCTGATCTCCGGTTTAAAGACTATTTAGGAGGAACTAGATGAAGGCGATAAAATATATAAATCATGTCTTCGTTTGTGTAAGTTTACAATTGAGATAGATATGAAGATAAAGGAATGTGAAGGTCAGTTAGCCAGTATTTCAGAATCCTATGCCCCTCAATCTGTTTTTGGTAGTAATTTTGAAGCTCAGGTGATGGTTATACTTGACAAAATCAAGAGCCTCAATCAAGAAAAAGATAGAGTAGTTGGGAGAGTGGAAGAACTCAGGTTTTCAACAACTCCTCAGTTGGACACCTTGCTAAGCAGTCATCATGATACTATGAATTCTCTAAATAAGAGTGTTCCAAAAGATCTCAGAGCAGTAGAGATGCACGCTAATTTGTTCAGTGCTTTGATCAACATTTTGGAGAATTTGAAGAAAGGTTGGGATGATAACCTGCAGTCCCTAAAGACTATTTTTTCAGACATCTTTAAATTCATGTAAGATATTGAGTATACCCTTATACATAAATTTTGGCGAATACCTATCTTTGGCATTGCTGTCAAAGGGGGAGAGTGAGGTATGAAAAATGATGTATATATATTCTTAGAGGGAGCTTATGGAGCTTATTGAGCTATTGAGTTTTGAATTTTTGCAGTGACACTGTCATTTTTCATCAAGTGTTGCCATCAATGCCAAAGGGGGAGATTATCGGCAATAGACATTGTATCGGTGAAGATTTGTGTGTACCAATGAAGATTTTTGATTAAAGGTTGTTTTTAAGTAGTCATTGATGGAAACTCAGATCAGATATCATATCCGATATATGTAGAAGTGATCTACCAGAAGTTTGAGATATTTGATATTGACTTATGCTTAAGTCTAGAAGGTGGAATGTAGTATGCGATAGAGTATGAGTACATTCTACAGATCTCCATTTTGGTTGTGGTATAAGAGGTAGATGACTAGATGTTTGAGGCATCTTATTTCACAATTCTAGCCTCTGGTATTGATTCTCGTGCAAAATAGAGGATCTGGTAATTGGTAACTCAGGAAGAACAAAGTTATTTTGGTGTAACACATGGTGCAGAATCTTTGGGATGATTTCAGTGATTTGTTTTGAGTTCAAGGTGGTCAAGTCGACATGTGGGAAGCTTATTATCAATTTGTTTATGGTGCAGTCACTAGTTACGAGGGACCTCAAAGAGATCAATCCGGATCGGTCAGCAAGAGTAAACACAATGAAAACACAAGGATATGATGAAGGCAATGTATAACTGAATGAATTATATCATAAAAAATAATTATAATCAATCGGTAACAATCGGGTTATAGAAATTGGCTCACTGGCCTACTAAAACATGCTTAATTATAGAACAGGTCACAACAGGGACCTCAAATCTTTCTATCTTATACGTTCCATATCTTAACTGATCTACATTCTAATTCTCAATCACAATGATTTATATGATCCAAGGGGATCTAGTCAGACCAAAAAGGGATCAAATGTTGAAGAACAAGACCTAACATGTAAAAACAACAAGGTCGACCTCCCCCAAAGAAATTCCTTCGAAAAATCCAAAGGATGAAGTGTAGATAAAAGGGAAGGTCAGCTACATGCCAAGGAACATCGAAATCATCGCTCAAGGCTCCGCAAGCTACGTAAGGGATCTAGTAGATTATGGTGGATTACAAATGCAAATAGGTCCCGACAACCTATACCAAAAAACTATCTTGAAAACTAGTAGCGATAACTTGCCCGAAAATGATCCAAATACTCCATGGTTTGGGAATAAGGTAGATGATCAAGTCCTCAAGAAAAAATCCAACTCCTCAAGATTTGGTGAGCCAATGCCAGAAAATGTAGAATGAAATGTTGAAACTACAAAACAAAAAGAAAAACATAAAGGCAATATTTTTAGTTGATGCAAGATTGCCACAAACCGGGGACGCTCTTGCATCAGACATCTGGGGTTGTTGAAAAAGTGAGTCTCTCACTTTGCTAGGATCAGAGGAAAACCAAGGTGGTCTTCCTCTGCCTGAGAAATCCAAGATGAATCTTCAACTGGTCTGCCCTTCCACTTCATAAGATACTCCTTATACTAGTTGCTCCGGGTACTACGCCCAATCCTACTGTCCAAAATATATTCAACCTGATCCGGTTCCTTCTGGGGTAACTGTTTCTCCAAGTCTGCAATACTATCCTCACTAAATTTTGGTTCATGATTCTCCCTCATAGAACTCTTAGGTATGCATAATTTAACTCCTCTTAATAACATCCCATCCTGAATGAAGTAATCCAACCACTTGCTTCTATCAACCATAACTAGTTCTCTACATGCTATCCAAGGTTCTACAAAATCTAGGTCATCATCATATAAGGTCTTCAACTCCTCAAATCCTAATATTGTCACTCTCATCTTTGTCAACAAATTCCTTCTTCTACTCAAAGCATCAACAACTTTGTTAGATTTCCCACTTCTATGCTTCAACACAAAGGTGTAAATGTGCAAAAATTCTACCCATCTCATATGTCTCTGATTCAACTTACTCTGACTGTTCAAATACTGTAAATCTTGATGATTCATATACAACACAAACTCCCTAGGTAACAAGTAATGTCTTTACTTCTTCAAGGCTTTAACTATGGAATAAAATTCCAGATCATACACTGAATATCTCCTCTGTGCATCATTCAATTTTTCCTTGAAATAAGTTACTACTTTCCCTTCCTGACTCAATACGGCCCCAATAGTTGTTTCACTTGCATCACAATCCACTTGAAATACTTTATTGAAATCCGATAAAGCCAACATAGGCTACTCAGTCACTTTCTGCTTCAGAAATTCAAAACTTTTGTTTGGTCTGGTGGTCCAATTGAATTCCTTCCTATCTCCCCTCATTGTCTTAGTCATAGGGTTACAAATAGAATGGAAATTTCTGATGAACTTTCGGTAGAAACCAGCCAATCCATGAAATGATCTTACCTCTCCAATGCTTTCTGGTGTAGGCCATTCAAAAATTTCTTTTACTTTCTTCAGTTCCATCTTCAAACCATCCCCAGATATCACAAATCCCAAATAGATTAACTTTTCCTTCATGAAAGTACACTTCTTAAGATTTATCAGCAAATTTTCTTCTCTCAACCTCTGGAAAACTTAACTTAAATGCAAAAAATGCTCCTCTTTTGTCTTACTGAAAATCAGAATGCCATCCAAATATACAATAATAAACTTACCCAAGAATTTCTTCAGTACCTCATTCATCAGTCTCATGAAAGTACTCAGTGCATTAGTCAATCCAAAAGGCATCACCAACCACTCATATAGTCCTTCATTTGTCTTGAATGTTGTCTTCCACTCATCTCCTTCTCTGATCCCGATCTAATGATATCCACTCTTCAAGTCTATCTTTGTAAATTATTTGGCTCCACTCAAACAGTCCATTATGTCATCCATCCTAGGAAAAGGAAACTGGTATTTAACTGTGATCTTGTTTATTGCTCTGGAATCAGTACACATCCTCCATTCTTCATTCTTCTTAGGTGCTAATACTATTGGTACTACACAAGGACTTAGACTTTCTCTAATCAAACCTTTCTTCAACAACTCTTGCACTTGTCTATTCAACTCTTGATTGTCTATTGGTGTCATCCGGTGTGCAAATTTGTTAAGCAAACTAGCTCTGGGAATAAGGTCCATGCAATGACTGATACTTCTCACAGGTGGTAATCCGTCAGACACATTTTTTGAAATGATGTCTTTATACTTTGTCAGCAACTATTTTATCTCTTTTGGTTGTTCTTCTTCATGCTCTGGATTCTCAGTCTTCTTAGGAACTAAGGCAAAAAACACATTCTCATGTCTCATTCCATCCAGGAATTTCCTTCCATCCACCAAACAGATTCTAGCATCTGTACAAACTTAACTCTTCAAAGACTCCTCCAAGGGCAACAAGGTTTTCTTAATCCCATTGGCCTCAATAGTGTATGTTTTCTTCCTCCCATCATGTATTGCTTGTCTATCAAACTACCAAGGTCTACCCAACAAAAGGTGACAAATATCCATAGGCATAATATCACACAAAACTTCATCATGATTATTCCCAATTTTTAATTTCACCAAACATTGCTCACTTAATAACAACTTATGATCATCTTGAATCCATGCTATCTAATAAGGCTTAGCATATTTCAATCTTTCTAAATTCAACTTATTCACCATCTCTTATAAATCAATATTATTTGAACTACCACTATCAATAACAACTTTCCAACACTTACCAGATACGTTACATCTGGTCTTGAACAAATTCTCCCTCTGCAAGGGCTCTTCATCTCCTCCGGTATGACACAAAGTTCTCTTCATCATCAACATTTCTCCATCTTCCGGTTTATTAGCTGATCCAGGGGGGCTTTCTTCCACCACTATTGTTCTCCCAGTGTTACCTATCTTCTTATACTTGAAAGCATGATTTCCTTCTCCTCCACATTTATTAAAAAAGCTCCTCTAAACACTCTCTTGTCTTGTCTTCTATCATCTTTTCCAAACCTCTCATTCTAGTAGCCATCTAGTTCTCTCCTCCATTAGAAATTTCTATCATCTTTCTAGTATGAATTACCTTCTTTTCTCACTTTCTTGTCCTTGTTCTGATCCATACAGGTTCCTCTACCTCTGGTATATCCTCTTCCTCCTTGAAATCTTCCTCTGAAAAACCTTCCACCTCTACCTCTCTGTCTCTGCTCATGTCTTTTTTTCAGCTTCTCTTCTGCTTTTAGGGCATACTAGTAAGCCTCTTCAACACTCTACAATTTGATCAAACTGAGTTCATCTTGTATAAACATCTACAATCCATTCAAATATCTTGCAACTTGTTCAACTTCATCATCAACATGTCTGGATCCGATATTCAACTTGTAAAATGCTTCGGTGTACTCCTTCACACTAGATTCCTTCTGCCTCAAATTTTGAAACTTCTTGAACAAATTCACTTGGTAGTCAGTTGGCATAAATTTTGATTTTAACTTAGCAACCATCTGAGCCCATGTCTTGATCTTCTCTTTACCCCTTCTTTGTCTATGAACCTGCAAATGCTCCCACCAAAGAGATGCATGACCTTTCAACCGGGTACAAGCATATTTCACCTTCCTTTCCTTTGTAGTGTTCTCAAAATCAAAATATTTCTCCATCTCAAAGATCCAATCCATCAGTTCATTTGAATCCAACTTTCCATCATATTCTGGTGGGGTATAATGAGGTTTAGTATTCACCCTACTGAAAAGCCTCAAAAAATTTCTTCATCTAGATCAATTGTCGATGGGTTTACTTGTTCTACTGGGGCTTCTTCTCCTTCATCTTCACTCACATCTTCAATATGCTGGCCTCTTCTCTGGGCTATCTCAACAGCTTCCAACCAGGCTGCAATTCCGTAGAACATTTTCATCACAATAGGGTCTGCATTCACACATACTCTACCATTCCTATTTCCTCTTTGTGCCATCTTCACGCCAATCCTTTGCAGCTACAAGTCGGATCCACAGTCCACCACCCTACAACAAAATTCCTTTGGACAACAAAATCTATGGAATGAAAGCTTGCTCTGATACCACTTGGTGCAGTTACCGATTAGGAGGGACCTCAAAGAGATCAATCCGGACCAGTTAGAAAGAGTAAACACAATGAAAACACAAGGATATAATGGATGCAATGTAGAACTAACTAAATTATATCATGAAAACTAATTACAATCAATCGGTAACAATCGGGTTATGGAAACTGGCTCACTGGTTTGCTAAAGCATGCTTAATTATAGAACAAGTCATAACTGGGACCTCAAATCTTAAGATCTATCTTCTATGGTTTATATCTTAATTGATCTACATTCTAATGCTCAATTACAATGATTTATACTATCCAAGGGAGTTCGGTTGGCCCAAAAAGGGATTAAATACCAAAGAACAAGACCTAACATGTAAAACAACAAGGTTGGCTTGCACCAAAGAAATTCCTCCAGAAAATCCAAAGGATGAAGTGTAGATCAAAGGGAAGGTCAGCCACACACCAAGGAACATCAAAATCAATGATGTAGGCTCCACAAGCTACAAAAGGGATCCAATAGATTCTTGTAGATTACAAATGCAAATAGCTCTAGGCAATCGGTATCAGAAAATTGTCTCAAAAACCAGTAGTGATAACTTGCCAGAAAATGATCCAAATACTCCATGGTTTGGGAATAAGGTAGATGATCAATTCCTCAAGCAAAAATCCAACTCCCTGAGATCTGATGAGACAATGCCAGAAAATGCAGAGTGAATATGCTAAAACTGCAAAACAAAAAGCAAAATAGAAAGGATATATTTTTGGTGATGCAAGATTGCCATGAATCAGGGATGCTCCTACATTAGTTTAAGTCCGCATATGGATTGGTAATCGGATTGAGCTGACCTATGGTTACATGTTTCATGTTGTGTGTTATGTGGTTTTGGGAAGCCGACATAAAATTATTTTATTTTGTTGATGCAGATATATAAGACTGATTCATTTGAGTGTGATGGTATGGTATGCGAGAGAGATAAGATTGTTTGAGCGATTGTGTGAAGTTTTATGTGTGTAATTGAAGGTTTTTGTGCTCTAGTATATGACAGAGTAACAAAACAGAGTAGAGAGATAGAACAGTTGTAGAAGACCTTTTGCACTTAACTAGAATTTCCTTTTGGCATTTGTAGATGCTACTATTCAGTTCAGTCATTCTTATTATCATTTGTAATATCTTGTAAGGTAGTGAGCCTTCCTCCAGGTTGTATCCCTCTTTTGTAATTGAGAAGTGAGATCTAGGCAGTGTGCCTAAATGCTTGCGCATTCCCCTCTTTTAATATTATCATACTCCTGATCATAGTATTATAATATTATGGGTTCCGATCCCACCATTTTTTTTTCCTTTCCAGGTTTCCACGTAAAATTCTGGTGTTATGGTTTTGTGCTTGTTTGCATTTCATTTTAGCACTTTTCTTTTATTCATTAGCATTTAATGGTTACATAATCAATTTAAGAAAATTTTTAATTGCAGAATACTAATTCACCCTCCCTCTCAGTGTTCATTGATTCCAACATAATGCATTTTGTAAAGAACATGGGGTTAAGAGAGAGTTTTAAGCTCCTAGAACCCCTCAACAAAATGATGTTGTGGAAAGAAAGAACAAGGCAATTCAAGAAGTTGTTGGGACTATGATGATTGAATGAAATGTTCCACATGTCCATTGGAGAGAAGCTGTGAGTACTACTATATATACTCTTCAAAGAGTGCACATAACAGGTAATATTGGTAAGACTCCTTATGGGTTATGGTTTGGTCATGCTTGTACTCTTAGATATTTTATAATTTTTGGAAGTAAGTGCTATATCAGAAGAGATGAAGATATAGGAAAAATTGATTCAAGATGTGATAAAAGAATTTTTCTTGGTTATTATACTAAGAGTAAGGCCTACCGGTTTTATAAAAAAAGATTGAGAAAAATTATTGAGAGTGCTAATGTGAAGGTTGATGAGAGTAATATGAGATAGATTAGAACTTGCAAATATGAGTCAAATGATTAGGATGTCAGTTTAGATAAAGTAAAGCAAGTCCAGACCCAAATTCAAAATTAGATGGATTTTGAAAAGCCTACGAATGAAGGAGAAGGTGCAAGTGCTAGTGCAGAAGATAGAGTTCAAGAGTTTGGTAATCAGGAAAATCCTAAGACTCCCAGGTATGTAAGACTAAATCATTTAGAAAATCAGATCATAGTTGATAAGAATAATGGTGTGATGACTAGAAGAATAATTGTTGAATAATATTGTTTGATTTCTAAAATTGAACCTAAAGATGTTGATGAATCTTGTAAAGATGAAAATTGGGTTAAAGAAATGGAAGAAGAGTTAAATCAGATTGAAAAGAACAATATATGGATTATTATTCCCAAACCTAAGGATAAAAATGTAATTGGAACTAAGTGGGTCTTTCATTATAAATGAACAAGGTGAAGTTGTTAGAAATAAAGCTAGACTTGTTTGTAAAGGTTATTCTCAGATGGAAGGAGTTGATTTTGAGGAGAATTTTGCTCCGGTAGCTAGAATTGAAGTTGTTTGATTATGTTTTTCTTATGTTGCTTACAAAGATTTCAAAGTGTATTGGGTGGATGTCAAGTCATCCTTTCTTAATGGTGAGATGGAATAGGAAGTTTACATTGAGCAACCAGATGGATTTCAGTTAACAGATCAGAAAGATATGGTATGTAAACTAAAGAAATCACTGTATGGACTGAAGCAAGCCCCCAGAGCTTGGTATGCCAGATTGGATAAGTATTTGATAAAACTTGAATTCAATAAAGGTACTATTGATATTAATTTGTATTTCAAGATTGATCATTATAAAATTTTGATTGTTGAGATATTTGTTGATGACATTATTTTTGGTGGAAATGATAGTTTGTGCAAGAAGTTTGTTGATGATATGCAGGATGAATTTGAAATGTCTATGATTGGTGAGATGAAATTCTTCTTGGGATTGAAAATTACATACTCAGGTAAAGTTATATTCATATCTAAATCTAAGTATGTGAAGGAATTATTGAAGAAATTTGGATTAGATGATGCTAAGCTTGTTGGGAGTCCTATGGTGATCGAATGTAAATTGACAAAGAATGATGAATCTCCAAAATAAAATCATCCTAGATACAAATCTATGATTGGTGGACTGTTCTATTTGACTCAGACTAGACCTGATATTATGAATGATGTTTTCCTTGTTGCTAGATTTCAAGATGATCCTAGAGAATCTCATGTTATTATAGTGAAGAATTTTTATAAATTTGAAAGGGACTATTGATTTTGGTTTATGGTATCCTAAAGATGATGACTTTACTTTGAGTTCTTTTATAGATACTGATTGGATGGGTGATGTTGATGACTAGAAGAGAACTACTAGAAGTGATTTTTTCTTGGGAAAGAGATTGGTTTCATGGACTAGTAAGAAGCAGAATGCTATTTCTTTGTCTACTACATAGGTTGAATAAATTGCTGCTGCTAGCAAATGTACATAGGTAATATGGATTAAGAAGATGTTGAAGGATATCAGAGTTGTTTATGATGTGCCTATTTCCATATACTATGATAATTATAGTGCTATCAATATTTCTAAGAATCCGATGTTGCATTCCAAGACTAAATATATATCAATAAAGTTTCATTTCTTGAGAGAGAAGGTGAATGGGAAGGAAGTCAGACTGGAGTATGTGTCTACAAAGGAACAAATTGTAGATATCTTCACAATGCCTTTGCTGAAAGATACTTTTGAGTATCTTAGAGAGAAGCTAGGAGTCATTTTCCCTCCTAATCATAACTAAGATGCATGGATTTGCATCGGCCCGGTGGATTTCATAGAGATATCTTGTGATCTGGATTGATGTGTGGAGGCTGCTACTTAGGGGGAGTAGTCAGTCATTTAGATGTTCAGATTTGTGTTTATATCTAGGAGGAGAGAACCATAATTTGTGTTGTATGTGTCTTTGGCATTGTTGTCAAAGGGGGATAGAAGCATGTGAAAAATAACTATATCCTTTTTTGATTTAAGGGGAGATTGTTGAGAATTATGAGTTGTTGATTCCTTTCTTTGCAATATTTGTTTTTCACATTCATATGTTTCCTTCAATGCCAAAGGGGGAGATTGTTGGATATTGTTGAGAAGTTTGCTGGAATGATGTTTTGTCATTGATGTCAACATATTCTTTTGTGTATTCTAGTGTTGTGGTCAAATTAAATGAGTTGGTTTGGACAATGTGTTTTAGTTGAGTTGCTACGAATTAAAGGGTTTTGAGATAAGTATCTCTAGTTGATTTAGTAGAAGTTTTAGTGGTTCACATGATGATTTGATCAAGTTGTATGGTCTAGTATTGCGATTGTTTTTTCAATTGTTCGTGTTATTCAGTGGTGCAGGAGCACCCAAAGACACAAATGAAGCCTAAAGACTCTAATATCACCCATGAGGTGAAAATGTAATGACCTTGTCACATTGACATCATATGTAGTAGGTTGATAGGTTTGTGAGTCAATAAGACCCAATTGATGTAAGGCATTGTCATGGTTGTACTTTATAAGTCACCATGGACAAATGCCCATGTGGGTTAGTAGGAGTCTAGGCATGAGTTAGGAAATAAATATTGGTCTTAGAAACATCAAACCAATCCTTGGAATAGGCTGAATACACCTTGGAGTCACCAAAATTAAAATTTGCAAGTTGACAACTTTTGTTGTCATTACAAAATGTTGTAAAAAGGGGTAACTAATCCTCCAATGGTTCCAAAGTTTGAAAAGTGGTTGTAAACCATTAGGGAGGATATATTAGGCCCACTTGGATTGATTATAGGGTTGTTTTTGTTGAAGTTGGTGATGTTTTGGAGTTTTGGAGTAATACAACATACTTGGAGTTTCCTGAAATTCTACGTGTTTGATGCTCATTTATGACCTGTACGGATTAGCGGATGCCTAAAACCAATTGGATGAGTTAGGAAAGTCTCTTACCTTCCATTTTAATTAATTTTTAGGTCTTTTACTAATCAATTTGTAGGGATCCATCAAACCCTATCTGGATTGGTCACAAACCTTGCTAGCACCTAGGGTTTCACTGAAATGATGCCCTTAATCTGACATTTTCACTAGAGGACCAAAAAAATTGTGCAAAAATGTTAGAGGGGAAATTGTACCATAATTTTTTTTTGTTGGTTTGTAGGGAGGATCTAATCTCGTGGATATTGAATTGACCCTAGGCAGGCATCTCTATGTGACTGCCTAAACAGTAGAAGTGAAAATCACTTGCAATCGGCAAAGCAAATGGGATCAAGTCTTGAAACCTTGGATTTGATGGTTTGACATCTTAAAACACATTGAAAAAGTGTTGGTTTAGTCAAGGGAATAATATAAGGGGTACTTGCTTTTTAAATTAGGCCTAATTAGCTTAATTAGGTCTATAAGGACAGTAAGGGTACAAACCTTCAAAATTGGGGTTAGATTCTAAGCCTTTGGGGAATTGTGTAGCTTGATAAAGGGTACTTGAATCTTCCCTTATTTTGTCTTTTCCTTTGAAATTTTATTAAGTTGTGTGTGGAGAACTCAACCGATAGGGCTACTAGTCAACCAGTAGGGCTACTAGACAAATAGGACAGTTGTGAGACAAGTACCCCCTAGCACATTTGACCCTCAGACCTGATGGATGTTTTGAGTTGGCTGGACCACCAATATAAAAATTCCAATAGGTTTCCATCCCATTGGTATCGGAAGATTGTCTGCCATTCACACAAGGATTGAGGGTTACCATCCCATTGGTACTGGAAGATACTAATCCTTTATAGATTTGGTCACACAAATTGTTGTGTGAGTTGAGAACAAACAAGACAACTTGGTTTGGACATAGTAGCTGTGGGTGAGAGAAGGTTATCACCTAGTTTCTTGCCTAGCTCTACATCATATTGGTATCAGAGCGAGTTGGATCACTTGGGAAAAGTGATTTTTGGTGTATGTCCATGAAAGGAAGTGAGGGAGAGGCTAGAAACATGCCTCCTAAGAGTATGTCTCAAGATGCCATCAAGAAGTTGTTTGAGGAGATATTTGAAAACAGAGTGAGGAAGTCAGAGAAGGCCAAGGGCAAAGGAAAGGAGGGTGAATGTGACTCTGATGGAGAAGAAGAATAGAGGGGAGAAGAAGAAACCCTAAGGAAGGAAGTTGAGTTAACTACAGATCAGAGAGAATTTGTTGAGGTCCTAAAGTCCAAAAGAAGTGATGAATTGGATTGAGGCATTGAACAACCATTTTGAATGCAAGGAGACCCTTGAGAATAAGAAGGTTATCTTTGCTAAGTCCGAGATGAAAGGAGAAACACTCACTTGGTGGAATTACCTCCAAGGTGAGAGGGTGAAGGAAAGTAGAGGTATGATAACCTCATGGGATAGAATGTTCAAAAAAGTGAAGGCACAATTCATCCCAGTAGACTATGAAGTCCAAGTCTACAAGAAGTTACAAAGTTTGAGACAAAAATACCTTGATGTGAATAAATATACCAAGGAGTTACATAGGTTGTCTAGGGACCAAACACCATGACGAGGAACTAGAGAAAGTGGCAAGATATCTTAGTGGATTGAAATATAGTATCCAAGATGAGATCAACATACTAGCACCAAAGATAGTAAACAAGTGCTTTCAAATAGCACTAAGGGAAGAGGAGAATATAAAGAGAAAGAATGATCAGAATAATAGAGGTAGAGGGGGCAGAAAATTTAGAGGTAGAGGACATATAAATGGTAGAGGACAGAGTCCTAGGCCACAAGGAGAGGATAGTCAAGAAAGTCAGCATGGAGATGGTACCACAAGAGGGGGTTTCAGAGAAGGAAGACCCAATCATAGAGGTAGATTTGTGGGAAGAAGCTCAGAGCCTTTCAAATGCTACAACTAGAATCAAGTAGGTCATACCACAGCCAAGTGCCCTAAGAAGACCAGATCAAGCTCCCAAGGAGAGAGGAGAACACATTTGGTTCAAGACACTGATTGTCAGAGTGTCAATTCACCTGATTCCTATGGACTTCCAGAGCGAGGAAAATCATTGATGATGAGGAGAACATTGTTGAAGGTACCAAGCAATACTGAACCTCCACAAAGGAAGACACTCTTCTAGACCACATGCAAAGCAGGAGGAAAGGTACACAAGGTTATAATAGATTCATGTTCAACTAGAAATTTAATATCCTTAGAAATGGTAGATAAACTAAAATTGAGAACAATTCCTCATCCATTTTCATATAAAGTTTCTTGGCTTACTAAAGGAAAGCAAACCTTGGTAGAGGAGAAATCATGGGTTGAATTTTAGATAGGAGCATACATAGACAAAATTCTATTTGATATTGTTGAGATGGATTCCTATCATCTTCTTTTTGGGAGGCCATGGCAATATGAACTCAAGGCCATCATGATCGACACAAGAACACCTACTCCATCACCAAAGATGAAAAGGTGATTTAATTGATACCCCTACCTGATAATAGTCAGGATCAGAAGAAGGAGGCCAAGATCATGATCATGGAAGGAAAATAGTTCCTCAAGGAAATCAAGGAAGATGAAACACCTTGTTTTGCAATGATGTGAGTACCAAGGCAAGAAGAAGAGCCCACTGTAGATGGCAAGGTAGAAAAGAAAAGGGTGATAGTCCCTGAGGAGAAGAAGAAAATGTTGAGCAAATACAAAGACATAGTTGCTGAAGAGTTGCCAAGGACCCTACCACCAATAAGGGAGATAAGCCATTGCATTTACTTCATTCCTGGTGCCACCTTACCAAACAAGCTAGCCTAAAAAATGACTCCCCAACAAAATGAGGAAGTTGTAAGGTAGATCCAAGAGTTGCTTGATAAAGGTTTGATAGGGAGGAGCTTGAGCCCTTATGTAGTCTCGGTTATCTTAGCACCAAAGAAGAAGGGAACATGGAGATTATGCACTAATTCTCGGGACATTAACAAGATAACCATCAGGTAAAGATTCCCTATGCCTACAATAGAAGATTTTCTTTATTGTTTAGAAGGTGTAAGATATTATTCCAAAATTGATTTAAAAAGTGGTTATCACCAAATAAAGATTAGAGTAGGTGATGAGTGGAAAACTTCTTTTAAAACAAACAAATGATTGTATGAATAGAGGGTGATGCCATTTGGGTTGTCAAGTGCCCCTAGCACTTTCATGAGACTCATGAATGAGGCGTTGAAGGAGTTCATTGGTAAGTTTGTCATAGTATATCTAGATGACATCCTAGTGTTTATCAAGACAAAGGAGGAGCACCTAAAATATTTGGATATGGTCTTGAGAAGGTTGAATGAAGAGAAACTAATGATAAACATGGAAAACTGTGTGTTTTTGCAGGAAGATCTAACTTACCTTGGGTTTGTGATTTCTAGAGGAATTCTGAAAAATGGATGCTGATAAAGTGAATGCCATTCTCACATGGCCAACTCCTAGAATAATTGGTGATGTAAGGAGTTTTCATGGCCTTGCTACCTTTTATAGGAAGTTTATCAGGAATTTAAGCTATATTTGTGCCCACATGTTAGAGACCATCAGGGGTGGACAAAAGTGCAAATTTTCATGGACCAAGGAGGCAGATGAAGAATTTAAAATGTTGAAGAAAAAGAAATCCCAACAACCTGTTCTTACCTTACCTGATTTTGAAAAAATCTTTCAGATTGAATGTGATGCAAGTCATTGGCAATAGGTGCAGTACTCATCCAGGAAGGTAGACCAATTGCATTTTTTAGTGAAAAGTTGAATGATGCTAAAAAGAAAATTTCTTCCTATGATTTGGAGATGTATGAATTAGTTCAAGCACTAAAGAAGTGGAGGTACTATTTGCTTCCCAAAGGGTTTGTTGTGTATATAGATAATTAGACACTAAGCTTCCAAAATAGTTAGGAGAAATTGAGCCATAAACATATGAAGTGGGTTGAGTCCATTCAAGCCTACACCTTTACAATCACACACAAGAAAGGTGTCTCAAACAAAGTTGCAGATGCCCTTAGTAGGAGGGAATTAATAGTTTCATAAATCTAGTTGGAGAGTGTGGGAGTTGATTCCCTCAAGGGTATGTATGCTGCAGATGAAGATTTCAAAGACATCTACAAGGTATGCACTGAGTTTGGTAGCAAGTATCATTTAGAGTATTCTGATTATTTAATTCAAGATGGTCTTCTTTTCAAAGGATGTGAGTTATGCATCCAAAAATGTTCAATGAGGGATAACATAATTAAGGAGAAGCATAGTGGTTGCATGGGAGGACAAATTGGACTAGACAAAACTCTTGAGTTGGTGAGAAGATTTTATCACTGGCCTAAATTGCAGACAGATGTCAGAAAATTTGTGGATTCATGTGTGGTGTGTCAAAAGGCCAAGGGGACAACAGAAAATGCAGGACTATACCAGCCATTTCCCATTCCTTCAAGACCTTGGGAAAGTGTGAGCATGGAATTTGTGATGGGTTTGCCAAGAAATCAAAAAGGTTTTGATAGTGTTTTTGTGGTTGTTGACAGGTTTAGAAAGATGGCACATTTCTTTCCATGCAAGAGCACAAGTGATGCTACATATGTTGCAAACCTTTTTTTGATTGAGGTTGTGAGAATACATGGTATACCCATGAACAGTGTGTCAGACAAAGACATGAAATTTTTAGGGCATTTTTGGAGGACTTTATGGAGGAAGTTAGACACAAACTTGTCTTTTAGTTCATCTTATCATCCCCAAATGGATGGCCAAACAGAAGCCGTCAATAGGTCACTTGGAAACTTGTTAAGGTGCCTCAACAAGTAGCATGGTGAAAAGTTGCATTCAATCATCTCCCAAGAAAAATATGCCTATAATGACTCCATTAATAGGAGTACAGTTTGAAGCACTTTCCCAATTGTCTATAGGTTGAATCCAAGAGGTGTCCTGGAATTGAGAAACCTACCCTCAACTGAACATATTAGTTCTTGTGGAGAAGAATTTTCTCAAGGGATAAAGGAGATTCATGACCAAGTCGGGATGCAATTGTAGAGAAGTACAAGGTGCAAGGTGACAGGAGAAAGAGATATGTACAGTTCCAAGTTGGAGACATGGTATGAGCAAATCTGAAAAAGGCGATATTGCCAAAAGGGAAACACACAAAGCTCATGATTAGGAAGGTTGGACCTTGTCAAATACTCAAGAAATTTGGGAACAATGCATATGAAATCCAATTACCTTTAGATATAGGAATATCCCCAATCTTTAATGTTGCAGATCTGACACCATTCAAAGGTGTAGGGCAGGAAGATGGTACATTCCTAGTGGAAGATGTTGTATAAATCCTAAAAGACTTTCCAAGTCAAGGGTCACCCAAACTTGAAATGATCTTGGACACCAAGGTTGTGAAGAAAACTAGGAACAAAGTCTACAAACAATACCTTGTCAAGTGGAAAGGACTCCCTACGGAAAATGTAGTGTGGATGGATGAAGACCAGATAAAAAAACATGGGACTACATTGCAAGAACTCATCTCAAGTGGACTTGAGATTCAAGCACCCTGGGAGTATGGTGTAGGAGAACCCAAAGACACAAATGAAGCATAAAGAGTCTAATATCACCCATGAGGTGAAAATGTAATGACCTTGTCACATTGACATCATATGTTGTAGGTTGATAGGTTTGTGAATCAATAAGACCCAATTGATGTAGGGCATTGTCATGGTTGCACTTTATAAGACACCATGGACAAATGACCATGTGGGTCAGTAGGAGTCTAAGAATGAGTCATAAAATAGGTACTAGTCTTATAAACATCATACCAATCCTTGGAATAGACTAAATACACCTTGTAGTCACCAAATTTGAAAAGTGTAAGTTGACAACTTTTGTTGTCAATGCAAAATATTGTAAAAAGGGGTAACTAATCCTCCAACAGTTCCAAAGTTTGAAAAGTGGTAGGAAACTGTTAGGGAGGATATATTAGGCCCACTTGGATCAATTATAGGGTTTTTTTTATTGAAGTTGTTTAATTTTGTGATGTTTTGGAGTAATACAACATACTTGGAGTTTCCTGAAATTATGTGTGTTTGATGTTCATTTCTGACCTGTATGGATTGGTGGATGCCTAAAACCAATCGAATGAGTTGGAGAAGTCTCTTACCTTTCATTTGAATCAATTTTTAGGTCTTGTAATAATCAGGTTGTAGAGATACATCAAACCCTATCAGGACTGGTCACAAACACTGACAACACCTAGGGTTTCACTAAAAAGATGCCCTTAATCTGATATTTTCACCAAAGGACCAAAGAACTTGTGGGAAAATTTTAGAGGGGCCATTTTACAATAATATTTTGGTGTTGGTTTGCAGGGAGGCTCCAGTCCTGAGGAGATTGAATTGACCTTAGGTGGGCATCTCTATATGACCGCCTGAATGGTAGAAATAAAAATCACTTGCAGTAAGCAAATGAGATGGGATCAAGTCCTGAAACCTTGGATTTGGTGGTTTGACATTTTACTCCACCATGTAGAAGTGTTGGTTTAGTTAGGGGACTAATACAAGGGGTACTTGCTTTGTAAATTAGGCCTAATTGGCTTAATTAGGTCTGTAAGGACAGTAAGGGTACAAACCTTCAAAATTGGGGTTAGAGTCTAAGCCTTTGGGGAATTGTGTAACTTGATAAAGGGTATCTGACTTCCATTAGTTTATCTTGTCCTTTGAAATTTTATTAAGTTGTGTGTGGAGAACTCACCCGGTAGGTCTACTAGACAAATAGGACAATTGTATGACAAGTACCCTCTAGCGCATTTGACCCTCAAACTTGATGGATGTTATGAGTTGGTTGGACCATGAATAGATAAATTCCAATAGGTTTCCATTCCACCGGTACCGGAAGATACTAATCCTCTATGGATCTGGTCACACAAATTGTTGTGTGAGTTGAGAACTTGGTAGGTGTGTTGTTTGACACGTTGAAAAAACAAAAAAACTTGGTTTGGACATAGTAGTTGTGGGTGAGAGCAGTTTATCACCAGTTTGTTGCCTGGCTCTTCATCATTCGGTATTCTAGATTTTGCTTCACATTGCTTTGGGATTGCAATATCTTTGTTTGCGGATTTGGCGGAGTATTTTGGAGGTTGTGGTGTGTCCTTAATTTAGATGGTTTGTGATTTGGATGTTTGCGATCGTATCTTTTAGTTTGACAGTCAGTTGAACTAGTGTTCTTGAGGTTCAATGTAATGATAAAGATTCTAGTAAGTGATGATGTTGCGGATGTTGTTGTCATAATTCAAGATGCTTGTGGATGTTTCTAGATTGTGTTCTATTCGTGTTGGTTGTCCGCGTTGATCGTTGTGCATGTTGATGATGTTTCTCTTGGTCTGATGGTGTTCTTTGTGTTATGTATCATTCATGTTGGTTGTGGTATGTTGTGGAATTTTGAGGCATAATTCTTGGAGGTCTTTTATGATTGTAGTGGTGATTTGGGTCCATACTATGTCTTAGCCAAAAAAAATTTGATATGCATGTTTCATTGTAGCGTGCAAGGTCATGTTTTGTAATTTGTATTGTGGGTTGAGTCGACCTTGAAATATAGGTGTATGATTTGTATAAAATGACGTAATGTTTGTGTTGAGATCTATTTGTGGAATCTACAAGTGTGTAAAGTGTGAATAAGGCTTTGATATTTAAGTAGAAGAAGAGAAGTGTTGCAGAGCAGTATATGAGCTTAACCAGAACTATAACCAGGCATTAGGAGATGTTATTCTATCAGTTCATGATCTTCTAGATATAATCGTAATGTTTCTATAAGACAGTGAGTTTTCTCCAAGGTTGTAGCCCTTATTGTAATTTGAGCAGTGAGATTTAGGTAGTGTGCCTGAATGAATGTGCATTCCCCATTGTAATATTTCATATACTTCTAGCAGGGTATCATCTTATTTTGGGTAGGTTCACACCATATTTTTTCCCTTAACTGGGTTTTCCACATCAAAAATCTTGGTGTTATGTGTTATTGATGTGGTGTTGATTTGTGGCTTAATTATTAATTATCAAATCTAAGTTTAAGTTTAAGTTGTATAAAGTTTTGTGCAAACTAATTCACCCTCCCCCCATCTTAGTTTGCTTCCTACTACCAAGAATAGAAGAAGAGAAGAAGAAGAAGGACACTACTTTCCTAGGATTTTTTAATGAGAAAAAAAATGAATTGAAAAGAATGGATTTGTGTCTAAGAAAGTTTGAAAGAATTTATGGTAAATCAACAGGTGGTGGATCTCCACCAAAAAAGGCCATAGTTTCACTGAAGAAACTGGTGCAAGAGAACCCCATCAAACCCTTCAAGATGATAAGTCAGACTTAGAGGAGGGAGGCTAAGGCATCAAATATGTCTTTAGAATGTTTTGTATAAGTTTTCAATAATGCATTGTGTGTTTGTAATAAAGAACCCCATCTTGTGAGCCAAACTCCTATTTTGGCATTTCTATAAGCCAATTAGGACTTTTGGAAAATAGGGGATCAAATGTGTTGGTTTTAGTGCTTCTAGGATGTTTTAGGAGGGGTTAGACTTGACCCAAGGCATTAGGAAAGATGACATTTTGACAACTTTTGCCAAGGTTGTCAAAAGTTGTCATGAGCAACTTTTATGCACTTTTTGCATTTTGTTTATTTAAAAATTCTCCAATGGCTCTAAACTCCTAGTTTTTGGTTGAGAGTAGTTTTGGAGTGGTATATACACCTTGTGGATCCAATTCCCAAGGAGAGATTGTACGGAGAAGAGTTTGGATGACAACAAACTAATAGAATTCTGAGTTTTTCCTTCAATTCTGGAGTTTTGGTCCGTGGTACAGTACTATATAGATTGGGATCCATTCTCAATGATGTAATTTGGTTGGATAAGAGAGTTAAATTTTTTTTGGCTTTGTTTTGAAGTTCTAGTTGTGTGTTTTGCTCCTGATATTCAAATTTTACTCTAGGTGCCTAGAAAACCAGGGTTTACCTTGGGTTTTTCCTCCTCCATGGCCATATCTTGCACTTTATCAATCTGAGACCCATGGTATTTGGTGAAAGGAAAGTATGGTTAGTGTATTCTATTATTCCAAGAGTGTTTTTTAGGAGGAGAAAGGGAGAGGTGTGTTTGAAGCGACCCTAGGTAGACATCTCTATGTGGCTACCTAGACCTTGAACATCAAAGTTACCCTTGTGTGCAAATGGTGATGATTCCAGTCATGTAACCCTAGAATCCCTTATTTTTTATGGTTTCCTATATTCGCATGGGATTGTGATTGGCTGGTTCACTCATCTGGATATAGGTGCTTCACAAATGGAGGCCTAATTAGCCCTTTAAGACAATCAACATCCTATTGGCTTAGACCTTTTCTTGTTAGACCCTGAACCTTACTTTTGGGGATTTGTGTAACTTACAAAAGGGTATTTGAATCCATAATTTTTTTGCTAGGGTGTTTGGGAAACTTTGGACTTAAGGTCTCTTTACCCGTTAAAAAGGGCTACAAGCAACTAGGCCTAATTGTGTAAGTTTCTTAAGGAATGGGTATGAATCCTTACAACCGGTTCTTGGTCTGACCTTGGGGGGTCTTGTATGACCCAAAACTGGTATTAAAATGGTATGTAACCCTTGGAGGTATCATAGAGTGTGTTGGAGCAAGGTACCCAAGATTGAGTAGAGATGAGCCTTGAAGATGATGAGAAGATTGAACTAATGTTGTAGAGCCCTGTCTTGATAGGATCCCATTGTTGTCTTGAGGGGTCAGTGTCATACATTTTGAGGTGTTTGGTAGGTTACAAGGAGGGCTCTACATCAAGTGGTTTCCTTAATCAAAGAGGCCTATGTACCCAAAGACTATGAAATACAACTCCATAAGAGGAGACAAAATCTCAAGCAGAAGGAAATGGATGTGAACTCGTACACTGAGGATTTCCAAAGGCTATGCATGAAGTCTAAAACAAAAGAGGAAGAAAGTGAGAAAGTTGCTTGGTACCTGAATGGATTAAGGTACAACATTCAAGAAGAATTAAACCTTCTTAGCCCAGATACCGTTGGTAGATGCCATCAACTTACTATCAAAGTGGAAGAGAAGATCAAAAGGAGACAAGAGAAGAACAATAAAGGAAGAGGAAGACAGCAGAGGGGTGGAAGGATTTTTTTCAAAAGTAAGGGAAATGGTTTGGGAAACCAAAGTGAAACCAGTCTAGAAGGCACTAAAGGAGAGAGTATTTCCAATAACAATGGAGGATACAATCAAAGAGGTAACTTCAGAGGATGAAGACCACCATTTAGAGGGAGATCTCAAGGTAGAGGTCCAATTAGATGTTATAAGTGCAATCAAGAAGGACACATGGCCAATAGATGCTTGGATAAACCTACTAGTTCCATGTGAGAAAGAAGAAGTAACTTGATATTAGAGGTTGCTTGCCAAAGTGTGGACAGTGCAAACACATACCAAAGTGTCAATACCCCTGATAGCTATGGCTACCCTGAAAGAGGTGAAGCTTTGATGATCAGAAGAGCAGTAACTACTATGAAGATGTCTGATAGAGAACCCCCACAGAGGAAGTCTCTATTCAAGACCACTTCCAAAGCAGGTGGAAAAGTATGAAAGGTCCTAATAGATTCTGGTTCAACTAAGAACTTTGTGTCTCTAGAGATGGTGGAGAAACTAAAGTTGAGAAGATTGCCTCATCCTTACCCCTACAAGGTCTCATGGCTCACACAAGGACAACAAGCTATTGTGGAAGAGAAGGCTTGGGTAGAATTATAGATTGGAACCTATAGAGATAGGTTGATGTTTGACATTGCAAAGATGGATGCTTGCCATCTCCTATTTGGGAGATCATGGCAGTTTAATTTGAAGGCACAAAATGATGGTGCTAGGAATACATATTCCATCACCAAAGATGGTAAGGTGATTGAGTTGCTACCTTTAATGGAGGATGAGGAGGAGAACAAACAAAAGGATTCCAAGGTGTTGGTGCTAGGAGGGAAGTAGTTCATGAAGAACATGGTAAATGAAGGCATGGTCTGTTATGCCCTTATCCCTATTCCAACAGTAACTACAAAGGTGGAGAGGTCTGAAGACAAGAAAGAGGACAAATTGAGTTGATTGACCCTATAGTACAACATCTACTAGACAAATACAAGGGTGTCATCTCTGATGGCATGCCAACGTCACTACCTCCCATGAGGGACATAAATCATTGCATAGACCTTATACCTAGATCCACCTTGCCTAATAAAGAGGCATACAAGCTCACACTAGATCAAAATGTTGAGATGGAAAAACAGGTTGAAGAATTGTTGGAGTCCAGATTGATTGGCAAAAGGTTGAGCCCATGTACAGTCCTTGCAGTCTTGGAACCCAAAAAGGAAGGTACTTGGAGTATTTGCACTGACTCAAGAGCCATAAACAAGATTACTATCAGGTATAGGTTTCTGATGCCTAGGATTGAAGATTTGTTAGATTGTTTGGGGGGTGCTAGGTATTTTACAAAGGTTGACTTAAAGAGTGGCTATCATCAGATTAGGATTAGGCCGTGAGATGAGTGGAAGACTGTATTTAAAACAAATGAGAGGTTGTATGAGTGGAAATTCATGCCCTTTGGCTTATCCAATGCACATAGTACCTTTATGAGGTTAATGATTGAAGTCTTGAGGGATTTCATAGGGAAATTTTTTATAGTCTACCTAGATGACATTCTAGTTTTCAGTCAAACCAAAGGAGAACATCTAAAACATGTAGACCTGGTCCTAAGAAGATTGTATGAATAACAATTAATGATCAACTTGGAAAAGTGTTTCTTTATGTAGGAAGAGATCATTTACTTGGGGTTTGTAATCTCATATGTTGAATTGAAAATGGATCAAGAAAAGGTGAGTGCCATATTGTCTTGGCCTACACCTATAACAATGAATGATGTTATAAGTTTCCATGGCTTAGCTACTTTCTATAGGAAGTTTATAAGAGGCTTTAGCCATATTTGTGCTCCTATGATTGATACCATAAAGGGAGGACAAAAGTGCAAGTTAGTTGGACAGAAGAAGTAGATAACTCTTTTGAAATATTGAAGAGAAAAATTGTTGAGCAGCTGGTCCTTGCCCTACCTGATTTCAACAAGATCTTCCAAGTGGAGTGTGATGCTAGTCACATGGCTATTGGGACAGTGCTCAGTCAAGAGGGAAGACCTATTGCTTTCTTCAGTGAGAAGTTGAATGAGGCAAAGAGAAGATATTCATCCTATGATCTAGAGATGTATGCTCTATTCCAATCCTTCAAAAAGTGGAGACACTACTTGCTACCAAAATAAATCATAGTTTTCACAGACAATCAGGCCCTTAGCTTTATAAATAGTCAAGAAAAGTTGAATCACCAGCACATGAAGTGGGTAGAGACCCTACAAGCTTTCACTTTCATTCTTAAGCACAAGAAAGGGGTCAAGAATAAGGTGGCAAATGCTTTGAGCAAAAGAGTCCTAATTGCAAATCAGATTCAGTTGGAGAGTGTTGGAATAGACTCCTTGAAAGCCATGTATGAGGGTGATGAAGATTTTGGAAAGGCTTATAAGGTATGTGCTTCATTTTATGAATGGTTTCATGTTGAGTATTTTGAATTTTTTTCAAAATGGATTGTTGTTTAAGGGTGCACAACTATGCATACCCAAATGCTCTATGAGACAGAATATAATTAAGGAGAAACATTGTGGAGCAATGGCAGGCCATTTTGGTCTTGACAAGACACTATATTTAGTGAAGAGACACTATTTTTGGCCCAAACTATAGGCAGATGTTAGGAGATTTGTGGAGACATGTGTGATATGCCAAAAGGCAAAGGGAAAATCCACCAACGCAAGCCTATACCAGCCTTTACCCATACCTTCAAGACCCTGGGAAAGCATAAGTTTGGATTTTGTTTTATGATTGCCTAGGACAAGGAAAGGATATGATAGTGTTTTTGTAGTGGTGGATAGGTTTAGTAAGATGGCACATTTCTTGCCATGCAAAAACACTTGTAATGGTTCCTATGTTGTAGACTTGTTCTTCAAGGAGATTGTCCAGATACATGGTTTTCCTTTGACTATAGTATCTGATAGGGATGTGAAATTTATTGGTCACTTCTGGAGGACCCTTTGGAAGAAGCTTGGTACAAATTTATCCTTTTCCTCAGCCTACCATCCCCAAATGGATGGCCAAACTGAAGTTGTAAACATGTCACTAGGGAATCTACTAAGGTGTCTAACTAGATAGCATGGAGAAAGATGGGATAGTATATTGTCTCAGGTAGAATTCTCCTATAATGATACAGTGAATAGGAGTACTAGTAAGTCACCTTTTCAAATTGTATATGGCATCCACCCAAGGGGTGTGATGGAGTTGAGAGAGCTACCTCAAGGAAAAGCCATTAGTGCAGATGGAGAAACCTTTGCTACTGCCATAAAATAAATCCATGACCAAGTTAAGACTCATCTTCAACAACCTGTAGAGAGATATAAAGCTCATGCTGACAAAAAGAAGAGAGATGTTTAGTTTGTGTAAAGAGGAAAATCGCGATCGAACCCTAGTTGCTCTCCCCTCTTCCAACTCCAAGGAGAGAGAAGGGAGATTCACTAGGGTTGATGGTTTTCACTTAGGGGAGAGACTTTACATTCAAAAGAGGGGTTGAAACCCACAAGATCCAATCCCACACAATGCAAGATTGGATGCTAAATGTGTTTCAAGGGTTAAGAAAGCAAGGCTACCCTCTTTTGTAAAGAATGTTGATAGAAAAATTAAGCTAAGAATGCATAGAAAGTGACAAAGATTCACTTATAAACCGAGATAGGGATATAGGATGAAGTTGCGAACCTGGAATTAGCAGTAAAATGTCGATATAGTGCTGTCCTGCAAATTTGAGCAAAAGTTGTTGGGACGATGGCTCCCGAGCGCCACGGTCCTCCGAAAAATCCGCGAAACGAAGGGGGATCTGTTCGTCTCTGCACAAGGATTCCAGATCTTCAATTTCAGCCGCGTACCTGCAACCTACACACAGAAAAGCGAAGACGATTGGGGGCTTAGGGATTAGGGGTTTTCCTTTAGGTCAAACCCTGGTTTTGGAATTAACCAAGAAATGAGCAATGCTGTAAATGTTTGTAATGTAAAACAAGTACTAATACCTTGTTGTAAGGATGTTTGTATCCTTATGTGTGAAGGTATAGATGTTGTATGTTGTAGTAGTATGTAGTAAGTGATCTCCTCTTCAATGGTTGAATCCTTGTCTTGAATGCAACACTTAGCCTTGAATGGAGACTTGAAATGATCAATTGCTTGAAGGAATGCTTGAATGCTTGAATGCTTGAGTATAATTTCCACGCTTGTACACATATGACCTTCTTACCCAAATGGGAGAGGAAAATGTAGTTTATATACTTGTCAATTAGGGCTGATAGACTGATTTTCCCGACCTTAGGCCGACCAGGAAAGATAATTTCCCAATTTGCAAACATAAAGACCCGAAGTCCAAAAGAGACCGGGCCCAAAATAGGACCCAGGGACTAGGGCGCTGGGTGCCATGGTCCTGGGGGACCAGGGCACTGGGCACCCTAGTCTTGAAGGACTAGGGCGCTGGGCGCTCTGGTCCCACCTCCCGGGACAGCAGGGTGCAAAGGAGGTTCAGGCCAGGGTGCAAGAAAATGCAGTTTTTGGTGTCATAATCAGGTTTCGGGGTCTCCATTCAGGTTGCGTGTTGCGTCGCCATCGTGAAGACCGAAATGCAGTCGAAATTGCAAGTGTCGCAATTTTAGGACGCTACATTTAGCCCCCACTTTAGTGGGACTATAAGTGTACGCTCATACTTCCGGTAAAGTACAAGGAAACAACATTGAAAGACTTTCACCACGTCAAGGAGGCAAGATACACCAAGCCTCCAGTGGACTAAGGATCTTACGACTTCGATTGACAAAGTAAAAGGGAAGATCACGAGGGAGAACCATGACTGTCAGTAGTAAGGTTCCCTCACTATGAGTCATGCAAGAAAGATATCAAAAATTTTCAAGGCAAGGTTAAATTTGTTAAGAAATTTTCAAGTATCTTGAAAAGATATGAACAGGATGTATGCCCCCCTACGTTAAAGCGATTGCACACACCTCACCGGGGGTGATTTCTTTAAGGTAGTGATACATATAAGAAAATGAAAAAGGGAAAGGAGCACGTTATCGCAAGGATTTAGCCCCTAAGTGTGAGGTAAACCCAAGGATAATAGACACAAAACACAAAGCACGAGGTGACTTCGCTTTCCTCGAGGTCAGTATGCTGTATGATAATTCATGTATATCATATGTATGTATGCATAATTGTTCTTCATTCCCCAATCAAGGAAGGTCACCTAGAAGAAGGGAACACATGTGTCTTTTGAGTCAACATGAGAGAGACCAAAAGAGATCTCAATGCTTTGCATCGTCTTCAAGTAGACAACACTAAGGACAACAAATAGAAGAATGAGAATAACATATAGAAGAAGTAACACAAGAGAGGAGGAGAGAATCTGCTATGCTAATGTAACTAGTCTAGCACGTCATCTACCCCCCGATCTTGCTGATCAATGTTTCGGGAAGGCAGGGAACACGCTAGAGGAGGAACATTCAACACAGCAGATGGAGCTATCACAAGATCCAAACAAGGGCTATGTTCATGTTCCAAGCCACGTTGTTCTAGTCTAGGAGCTAGGATAAGTGCTTTAGAAAATTCATTAGATAAATGGTTATCAATATCAACAAGTTCATATTCACTATCAGAAGTAAGAGAAGTAACATTTTCATCATGAATAACATTTTCATCTATAGCATCATCAAGATTTGTAAAAATAGGGTCTTTAATTCGCACAGGATCAAGACCATCATGCATCTTATGTTTTGGAGATTTTGGAGAAAATGGAATAATGCTTGTTGAAGGTGTTTTTGGAGATTGCAAAGTTTGAGAAGCAGCTGCTTGAGCTCTAAGACGACGCTTTCGTCGACGTTCACATGCAGAACGATTTCATCTAGTCTTAGTAGGAAGTGAAGAAGATTGAGGAGGAGGAATTTTCTCATCCTTATCACTTGGGTGTTTAGGTTGTGGTCTCTTAGGCTGGATAATAGGAGAAGAAGAAGGTCTCTTCTCTCTATAAAAGGAAGGAGGAGGAACTGCTCCATACAAAGGAGGAATATTTGGTTTAAGAAGAAGACCAAGTCCATCATGATGAGGAGGGATAGGTCTACTTTTAGGAGGTTTATTAGGCATAGACATAATCACATCCATGGGAACGGGTTGGGAATCTTCTTGAGGAAAGACATTAGTTTTATCTTTCAAAGGAAGAACTTCCTTCTCAAGAATGATAGGAATATCAAGTTTAGGTGTTCTAGGTTCACTTAGAGATAGGATCATATCTGTTTTCCACTTTTGATAAGATTTGAAAAGATGATCACTTCGCGGAGGAAGAGATTGGAATTGTTTAGGCCAAAAGTAATCAATAGGAACGCTAGAATTTCTTTCAGCTGGTTTAAAGAGACTATGATTGACAATAACAACTTCACCATTATGGGGAAATTTCAAACACTTATGAATAGGAGAAGCAATAGCTTTCATGGAAGATAGCCAAGGATAGCCAAGCTTCACATGAAATTGTTCAGAAGATAGAATAATAGCAAAGTTCACATCAAGGGATTTGTTATGGACCTCAATAGGCAATGTAATAGAACCAATTGCAGGAGAAGAAAATGCATCAAATAGTTTCACAATCACATCTGTTTTGTCATATATCACTTGATTCAATTGCAAAGTAAAAAGAAATTCTTTAGTAATAACATTAATCATGCACGAAGGATCAATAAGCACTCCACGACAAGGTGTATTCTTGACTTTTGCAACTATGTATAAAGGACCATCAGGTGCCCTAATGGTTTCACTGGAATCAAATGTGATGGAAGGTTCTTTAGGGTTTTCTTGCTGCTCTACAAAGTTAATCACATTCGGAGTCATAGACACAAGACCATCAGATGAGAGAGAGGAATCATTAGCCTCAATTGCATTAGAGGTATGAGAAGGTAATGGATCAGTGAAAATCTGAAGATTTTGATTAGGAGGAGCTACAGATGTATTGCCTTTATCATTCACTCCAGAAACAGAAATAGTATTATTATCAATCAAATCTTGAATTTTACCCTTTAAAGAATAACATTTTTCAATATCATGCCCAGGCTGACGATGAAATTGACAAAAAGCTTTGTTATCAAAATAAGGTGAAGTAATCTTTGTAGGATCAATTTGCCTTATAGGAGGAAGATTAAGCACATTTTGTTCCAATAACTTATTCATAATACTATGCAATGATTCATTCAAAGGAGTATACTTTCTTTCTTTCTTGAAAAATTTAGAAATAGGAGGCACACCTGATGCTACATTCACATTGTTGTTGATGATGTTTTCATTGAATTTGATGGAATCTCTGTTCGGTTTAAACTTCCCAAATGGTTGTTGACTGCTATCACCCTTATCACTCGGAGCCATAGGATGTGATTGTTCCATTTGACTCACAGTCAGTTGATAATTGTGAAGAGTTGCGCACAACTGTTGGAAAGAAGTAAACTCAGAAAACAGGAGTTTGTCTCAAATATCTTTTTGTAAATTAGAAATGAAGATTCTTTGAATATCATTGTCAGGCACTGGAAAAGAAATTTGAGCATACAAATGCTTATATCTACCAATGAAATCAGTCACTTTTTCTTTAACACCTTGTTTACAATGCATTAAATCAATCAAAGTAACTTTAGGACTTATATTGTTTTGAAATTGTTGAATGAAAGCATTTGCAAGTTGTTCGAAAGAAGTAATAGAATAAGAAGGCAACGAGCAATACCATTGTAGGGCTTTGTCTCTTAATGTTCTAGTGAACAGTTTTGCAAGCAACCTTTGGTCATAAGCAAAATCGGTACATATTGTTTGAAAGGTCTTAACATGTGTTAGAGGATCACCCTTACCATTATAAAGCTCCAAATGTGGAATTTCAACATGTTTAGGGGGAATAGCTCGAACAATGTCAAGAGAAAGTGGGCTCGCAACATCAAATGTGGGCACACTAAACTTAGATTGATTCATAGAGGCAATTTGTTGCTGTAAAGAAGAGACAGTTTGTGCAAGATTGTTAATGGTCGCTTCAGTCAAAGAATTCATATTAGATGTGTTAGATTGAGATGGAGGTGTTATGTTATTGAAAGAAGGTAAAGAGTAAGGTGGTGGGACTCTATGATAATTAGTCATAGGAGATGATTGGATAGGAGGAACACTACAAGGAGGAATGGAATGGTTAAACGAATTGCCCCCTTGCGTCATGTTCATTTGTGGAGATATAATAGGGACACTCATTGAAGGAATGAATGAAGAAGTCAGATTAAATGAAGGAAGAGGGTTAATTGAAGAAGAAGGGTTGCCCCCATGACTGGTGATCACAGGAGGAATATCTTGTGTAGAAGTAGCCATTATGTTTGATGTAAAGGTAGGTACGCTAGCAATAGAAGTCATCAAAGGAATAGAATGATTGACTTGAGTAGGAGGTTGTGTATAACCCAAATTTTCAGCACAACTCTTCATAGGCATCACATTCGAATCCACAATGTGTGCAATACCACGCAAAATATCAATTCCATTCTTATCACTTTGAAGCATACGTTTTAGACCCTCAATTAAAGGAAGAGCTTGACTATCAGGGTATTCTTGAGACATCCATTGTCGAAAATCGTCAAATTGGTTATCCAATTTTGAAAGTTGTTCTTCAGAAACCTCATGGAGAGCTTCTTCATCATTAGGAGGATTAGAGGAATTACCCATGTCCTCGTTAAAAAGGCTATTCAAATTAGGTTCCATCTCCTCAGTAGTTAAACCTCGGAAAGACTTAATTCTACGGCTTCGTCTAACGGGAATAGTGTAAGTAGGGCTTATTGTTGTAAAACTCATGCACTAGAGAGAGAGAGAGAAAGTTTTGATTGTAGAGGTAACAATTTTCAATAAAATCAGCCAATCTTCTGGATTTAAGCTGTTAAATACAATCAGGACAATCTGCCGAAATTTCAGAAAAAATGTCAGGGACCGTGGCGCTTCGGAGTGCACACGGTCCCAGCAACTTTTTTCGAAATTCACAGGGATGAAAGTTATGATGATTTTAGAGCTAATCTGAAAAAATTGAGTGATTTTATGATCTGTAGATAGGCCAAATTAAAGTTGCCATCTCGAAATTGAACCCTACCAAGATTGTCGAAAAATGCAAAAATTTGAATTTTGAAAAAGAGAGGGAAACTAAAATTTTGAATGTTATGATTTTAGAGGGAATGTCAAGAGCAATGCAAATTTTGAAATTTAAAAATTGACTCAATTTCACGCAAAATTCAATTTTGAAAGCGGAAATTAAAGTTGTTGTAATTAAGCACTTAATTTCAAAAGTCACAGATTGTAAGAATATGAATAAAGCACTGAAATTTCGAATGAATGCAAACACACTTTTCAGATTTAGGACAGTAAGAACACAATTTTGACACAAAATTTCAATTTCGATGATTTTTGAATGATTAGAAGCGTTAATCCAAGCAATCCCTAGACCAACTTTGACTGTAATTTTGAAGGTGTTAAAATTGATAAAATCAGCCAAAATTCTGGATTTTAGCAGGAAAATACAGTAAGATCTCGCTCCCAAAATTTCGGAAAAAATGTCGGGGACGATGGCGCTCGGAGTGCACACGGTCCTCGCAACTTTTTTCCAAATTTTCAGGGATGAAAGATATTGTGATTTTATTGTGGAATCCAAAGTTACAGCTGATTTGGAGATGTTTTGATCAGTGAAATTGTTGGACAAAGGTTGAATCAAGAGGGTTTCAAAAATTAGGGTTTTGACACTTAACCACTTAATTTTCAAAATTAAAGCACAAATATGAATTGATAATTTGTAATAGAAGGGCAGATCTGAAACAAGCATTAACATTTAGACATTTCACAAGCTTAATTATTAAAAAGAAAATTTAGGGTTTTTATGCAATTAACCTCTAAAATTTTGCAAAAGATCAACATGGAAATGTAGTCAAGGAATCCAATTTTCAGATCTAACCATGAATAATCAGAAAGGATGTTCACGTCGGGTTCACCAAAATGTAAAGCGGAAAATCGCGATCGAACCCTAGTTGCTCTCCCCTCTTCCAACTCCAAGGAGAGAGAAGGGAGATTCCCTAGGGTTGATGGTTTTCACTTAGGGAGAGACTTTACATTCAAAAGAGGGGTTGAAACCCACAAGATCCAATCCCACACAATGCAAGATTGGATGCTAAATGTGTTTCAAGGGTTAAGAAAGCAAGGCTACCCTCTTTTGTAAAGAATGTTGATAGAAAAATTAAGCTAGGAATGCATAGAAAGTGACAAAGATTCTCTTATAAACCAAGATAGGGATATAGGATGAAGCTACGGACCTGGAATTAGCAGTAAAATGTCGATACGGCGCTGTCCTGCAAATTTGAGAAAAAGTTGTTGGGACGATGGCGCCCGAGCGCCACGGTCCTCCGAAAAATCCGTGAAACGAAGGGGGATCTGTTCGTCTCTGCACAAGGATTCCAGATCTTCAATTTCAGCCACGTACCTGCAACCTACACATAGAAAAGCAAAGACAATTGGGGGGTTAGGGATTAGGGGTTTGCCTTTAGGTCAAACCCCGGTTTTGGAATTAACCAAGAAATGAGCAATGCTGTAAATGTCTGTAATGTAAAACAAGTACTAATACCTTGTTGTAAGGATGTTTGTATCCTTATGTGCGAAGGTATAGATGTTGTATGTTGTAGTAGTATGTAGTAAGTGATCTCCTCTTCAATGGTTGAATCCTTGTCTTGAATGCAACACTTAGCCTTGAATGGAGACTTGAAATGATCAATTGCTTGAAGGAATGCTTGAATGCTTGAGTATGATTTCCACGCTTGTACACATATGACCTTCTTACCCAAATGGGAGAGGAAAATGTAGTTTATATACTTGTCAATCAGGGCTGATAGACTGATTTTCCCGACCTTAGGCCGACCAGGAAAGATAATTTTCCAATTTGCAAACATAAAGACCCGAAGTCCAAAAGAGACCGGGCCCAAAATAGGACCCAGGGACCAGGGCGCTGGGCGCCCTGGTCCTGAAGGACTAGCGCACTGGGCGCTCTGGTCCCACCTCCCGGGACAGCAGGGTGCAAAGGAGGTTCAGGCTAGGGTGCAATAAAATGCAGTTTTTGGTGTCGTAATCAGGTTTCGGGGTCTCCATTCAGGTTGTGTGTTGCGTCGCCATCGTGAAGACCGAAATGCAGTCAAAATTGCAAGTGTCACAATTTTAGGACGCTACAGTTTGATGTGGGAGACTTTGTGTGGGTTCACTTGAAGAAGGAAAGACTTCCAAAAGGTAGATATACAAAGTTGATGCAAAGAAAGATTGGACCCTACCAAATCTTGAAGAAATGTGGTCCAAATGCCTATGAACTTCAACTGCCATTTGATCTTGGTTTGTCACTTATCTTTAATGTTTGTGACTTAAATATTTATAAATGTAGTGTTCATGCAGGAGAAGACACAATCTAGGTTATTGTTGATGATGAACTTCCCAAACATGAACCACCAAATTTGCATAAGGTTCTAGACACTAAGGTTGAAAAGTTTACATGGAGTATTTGGTGGCTTGGAAAGGACAACCTGATTCTAAAGCAGTATGGATGACAGAGCAGCAGATAAAAGACCGTGGTGCAGACCTGTAGACTCTCATCTCAAGTGGACTTGATATTTCTTCTTTTGGGGAGTATGGTGCAGGAGCACCCCATCAAACCATTCAAGATGATAAGTCAGACTCAGAGGTGGGAGGCTAAGGCATCAAATATGTCTTTAATGTTTTGTATAGGTTTTCAATCATGCATTGTGTGTTTGTAATAAAGAACCCCATCTTGTGAGCCAAACTCCTATTTTGGCATTTCTATAAGACAATTAGAACTTTTGGACAATAGGGGATCAAATGTGTTGGTTTTAGTGCTTCTATTATTTTTTAGGAGGGGCTAGACTTGACCTAAGGCATTAGGAGGCAAAAGATGACATTCTGACAACTTTTGCAAAAGTTGTCATGAGCAACTTTTATGCACTTTTTACATTTTGTTTATTTAAAACTTCCCCAATGGCTCTAACCTCTTTCTTTTTGGTTGAGAGTAGTTGTGGAGTGGTATATACACTTTGTGGATCCAATTCCCAAGGGGAGACTGTATGAAGAAGAGTTTGGATGACAACAAACTAATAGAATTTTGAGTTTTTCTTGCAATTCTAGAGTTTTGGTCTATGGTACGGTACTGTATGGATTGGGGTCCATTCCCAATGATGTGAATTGGTTAGAGAGGAGAGTTAACTTTTTTTTGGCTTTGGTTTGAAGTTCTAGTTGTGTGTTTTGCTCTTGATATTCAAATTTTATTGTAGGTGCCCGAAAAACCAAGGTTTACCTTGGGTTTTTCCTCCATGGCCATATCTTGCACTTTATCAATCTAAGACCCATGGGATTTGGTGAAAGGAAATTATGGTCAGTGTATTCTAGGATTCCAAGAGTGTTTTTTAGGAGGAGCAAGGGAGAGGTGTGTTTGAAGCAACCCTAGGTGGACATCTCTATGTGGCTACCTAGACGTTGAACAACAAAGTTACCCTTGTATGCAAATGGTGATGATTCCAGGCATGTAACCTTGTAATGCCTTAAGGTTTATGGTATCCTACATGCCCATGGGATTGTAATTGGCTGGTTCACTCAGCTGGATATAGGTGCTTCACAAATGGAGGCCTAATTAGCCCTTTAGGACAATCAACATCCTATCGGCTCAGACCTTTGTTTGTCAGACCCTGAACCTTCCTTTTGGGGATTTGTGTAACTTTCAAAAGGTTATTTAAATCCATAAATTTTTTTCCAGGGTGTTTGGGAAAGTTTGGACTTAAGGTCTCTTTACCCGCTAAAAAGGGCTATAAGCAATTAGGCCTAATTGTGTAAGTTTCTTAAGGAATGGGTATGAATCCTTACAACCGCTACTTGGTCTAACCCTGGGGAGTCTTGTATGACCCAAAACTGGTATGAAAATGTTCTATAACCCTTGGACGTATCATAGAGTGTGTTGGAGCAAGGTACCCAAGATTGAGTAGAGATGAGCCTTGAAGATGATGAGAAGATTGAACTAATGCTGTAGAGCCCTGTCTTGATAGGATCCCATTGTTGTCTTGAGGGGTCAGTGTCATACATTTTAAGGTGTTTGGGAGGTTACAAGGAGGGATCTACATTAGAAACCCCAAGGGGTTATTATCCACAATTTATTTGATGACGAGTCTAAAAAGGAAGTTTCTCCCATTCCTCCCCGAGCTAAAAATAAAAAGATAAATGATCTAGATCCTCTTGTACCTTATGAAGAATTAGAAAGATAGGGTGACATTGATGAAGCTATCAACACACTAAGGGTTCTAAAAGGAGATGAAATGACAGAATAATTTTAGGTCGATCCATCAAGAGATTAAGAGGAAACTCATGGCTATGAAGCCTAGATAACAAAGGAGTGGACCTTGTAAATGTTGTTGGTGAAAGAGTGGCCATGTCTATGAGATTCTTGAATGATGATGAATTAATCCATACTCCTAAATTGAAAGATTTTTGGTTAATAATAAAAATGAAGGAATTTGAAGAAAGGAAACAAATGAAACTCATGAGAGTGGATGAATCCAAACATGACGAGGTTATTGCATAAACCTTCAGAGAAATAAAATTTGATGATGTTCATATTACTCTAGCAGATGCAAGAGAACTAGTTTTGAAAAGTAATATGTTAATAGTTCCAGGGTTAACCCTGAAACAAATTTTCCTACTAGATCAGGTGAAACAACAAGAGGATCCTATGCTAGCTGCAAAGTTTGATTTTGATGAAGGGGTAAGTGGTACATGATATAACCCCAAAACTGAAGTACTAGCTACATGGGTGAATTTCAAAAGCACCAATAAGCTGAAACTGTTGGCAATTGCCACTCATTGGATTTATATGTTGTCATTGATGGAAACATGGCAACATGGAAACAAGGTAACATGGTAACTTGGCAACAAGATTCATAAGGAAGCATACACTAGCATACACCAGTATTAGGAGGCATTCACCAATAGACACCGACATTGGAGAATCTAGGGTTACACCAGCATCGACACCGACATCCAACACTTCAGTGATGATGACATCAGTCTGGGACCTGAAGGAAGTTTTATTTGTAAAAATTATTCTATAATTATTAAGGCCAACATTGTATATCTTTTTATAATGCATTGTAAGTCGAGATAAGGCATATTGTTTGTGAAGGGTATATAGGTCAATTTGTTAAAGTCATCATAAAAAAGGGTGATGTGACATATTATAATAAGGATATAGGAGACTGTGTAATGTGAAGTATATGTATATAGATCATTTGTATGCAATGATTTGTAGATAGTTTGGAAATCATTCTTGGAGGAGAGGAGATACCGGTAGAAGTTTTCAAGGTTTATGAACTGGTATAGAGCAGAACTATAACCAGAACTCTTGTTATCATAGTAGATGCATTTTGTGAGTTCATTATTACTATTTTATTTCAGCAGAAGCTTGTAGTCAGTGAGACTCTATTGTGATGAGCAGTGTGCTCTAGCCAGTGCACCTTCCTACATGTGCAGGCCCCCATTTTATGTAATATATTTCATATGGCCAGTGAACTAATATTGGGGGTCACAAATCCCACCATGGTTTTTCCCTTTGAGGTTTTCCACATATAAATTATGTGCGTTATGTTGTTCATTTATGTGGATGGTTTATTTGCTTCAAGTTATATGTTTCTTCTTTTACTGGTTTATATGTGTATGTTATAAAAGGGTAAAATCATATCTTACCACCAAAACACTAATTCGCCCCCGCCTCTCAATGTTCTTGGATCCCAACAATTGGTATCAGAACCTAGTTCCTCAGAAGAAGTTTAACAGCTTGAGGAAGATCCTGAAACCAGAATCATTGAACATGACTATGGAGAAGCAACTTGAGATGGCTCTTGAGGATTATGATGCTAAAAGGATGAATAATTTAAAATTGCAAGATGAATTGAATTCTACTAATGAATTCATTCTTTTCCTACAAGAAAGGTTATCATCTGCTCAAGCCAAGAGAAAGGAACTTTTACAAAACCCAGATGATGAAGAGAAAAATGCACTTAAGGAACAATGTCAGAAATTGAGTCAAGCAAACTTGCTCAAGAAGAAGGAAATTAAAGACCTGACTATGAGGTTATCAAAATATATTGAGGACAGAAAGAAGAAGGAAGAAAATCTTGTTATATCTTTGAAGAACAAATTTGATGAATGTGGCAGATTGACTCATGAGAATAATCTATTGAGAACTGATTTGGTACACTCCCGAAATAATGAACAAGAGCATGAAAGACAAATAACTACTCTAAGAGATGATTTGACTACTGCAAGTGAGTATAAAGAAAAAATTAGGATTAGTGTTGCACAGTTGGATGACTTATTGAAAAGACAAAGGCAAAATGATGATTCTAGAGGACTTGGATTTGTACAAGGTGAAAGCTCCGATATTGCAAATGAAGATCAGACAACCGGTATGCAGAACTCATCAGACCAAAGGAAACTAGTAAGTCAATCTATTTCTTATAAATTCAATGGTAGATGCTTTGTTTGTAATAAATTTGGGCATATGGCTAAACAATGTCGAAATAGAGAAAATCAAAATTGCAATTCTGTTCCCAGTCAATGCACAAATTGCAAGAAATACGGTCATAAATCAGAAGATTGTAGAATGAATGTCAAATGTCATGCATGTGGAAAGTTTGGTCATTTGGCTAATCAATGTAGGTCAAGGAATGACATTGAATATGCTAAAGAAATTCAAAAGAACAATGTTACATGTTATGCATGCAACAAAATAGGTCATATTGCTAAGTACTGCAGAAGCAAGACTCAAAAGGTTAGAAATAATAAAGAAAATGAGAAAGGAAAGAAGAAGGTAGATGGAATACAACGAGATCACACCAAGAGATGGGTTAGAAAGTATGAATAACCAAGTGGAGATGGATCTACACCGGTAACTCCACCGATAGAACAGAGCATTCCTACACTGGTAGGAAATTCCATTGGTAACTAAGGCATACGCCTTAGGGGTTGGAAAATCTATTGCAATTCTTGCATATTCCCCAGAAGAGATCTAGAGAGGTGTCTTAATTATTGATGAAATTTTACCCAACATAAGACTGTGAAATCGACATCCACTAGGGTACATCATGAAGCATTTATGACAGTGAAGGATTAGGGTTTACTTGCTGATAAAAGGGGAAAGTGAATTCATTTTCACTCACCCAACATTCAAGCAATCTAGAGTGAAGCAAAGGCAAATCTCAGGCGATTAAGAGTGAGCAAAGGCATTCTGAAAGGATTTCCAACAATCATCTAAGAAGCAATCAAATCTTCACACCGACGATCATTTTCAAGTATTTCTTTGAAATGGCATCCGGATCATCTGCTCCTATTTTCATTTCAAATCCCATCATTGTTGATGTTAAGGATAGGTTGAGACCCATTTTCAAGGAAGATCCCTAGATAGCTAAGAAAGAAGACTTTGCAGGTGCATTCTCTAGGGTTCCTGATGGCGTGATGTATGTTGAAGATGTAAGGGCATATATTCACTGCACCTTGGAGGATCTAGGTATAGAAGAGATAAAGGGCACGTATCAATCTGTGATACTGGGAAGCTCTAGAATAATCAAGCCAGAATATAAGATCATCAAGGATCTAGGGTTAACCGCTATCCTATACATACTGGAATTCAAAGATGAGGTGATTAGATATGTTCTGAGCAAGGTTCACAATGAGTTCATTTGGCTGGATCGACCCTACATGATCACAAAGGAAGCAATTCAAGTTGTCATCGGCTTTAGCCAAATTCTGACAAGAACCTAGCAAGAAGATTTCCACCACTGTGGTTGAGAAGCTCACCGGCGCAACCCATGATGGAAGATCTATGAGAGTCAGCACAATCAAAGACACTGATGTGAAATTTGTCAGCATGATAATCGGCTATAAGGTAACTCAATTGAGTCGATTGAACTCTATTGCTAGTTCTTGCATCCATGTTTCTTATCAAATGTTAAAGAATAATGAGAAGTATGACTTGTGTGAATGACTGAGAAGTGAACTAATAATGAATCTTAGAAAGATTAAGAGTGTTAAGAAAGGTAATTTTAGGTTTGGAAATCTCATTGTTTGTTTAATTCTTTACTTCATAAATGAGCTACCCAGTTTAGGGAAGAAGCATTGGGATCATGGCATACCGGTAAGTATGCAAATCAAGGAAGCAATCACCAGTCTTGGTACCAATAGGGATGAAAAGCTTTGGGGCTATTTCAAAACATTTCAGAAAAATATGAGACAGAGGGAAAGAATATCAAAGCACATTGTGGAGAAGTAATCCACTGATATCTATTTTATGGTGAAGACTAATGAAACTCTTATGAGGCAGTAGAACCTAGGACCATATGGGTCACTGAGCTTGGATATGAAGTGGATGATAGCATTTTTTAACTTTATGCAAAAATGTTTCTTGAATCTCCATTGGATGATAAGACAAAACACTTTGGTATTGCTAAATGAAAGGCTCTTGAATTCAAAATTGGCTTCGATAGGAAAAGAAGACAGAAGAAAATTAATAAGATTTCTGCATTTGTACAAAATGTAATCCATAAGATAGACACTGAACTAGGTTCTAGATCCAAACCAACAAAGGAACCGACAATGGTTAGTGCTCCTGAGGCAAAGAGGCCTGAAACTTTCATTTCTTCTGTCACTTATGACTCTGATCTAGAGGATAATGAACCTCTAGCATTCAGAAGGGTACAAAGAAAGAAAGTTGACTAGCCTCCAGTAGAGGACAAGAAGGTGGAGCCAAGGAGGAAGCTTGTGAGAAAAGTAACAAAACCTACTGCACCCCTACCTCTGGCAAGAAAACCTATTCAGAAGAGGAAACCAGTCACATCCACTCCGACAACCCACAACATCAAGAAGAAGAGTGATGATGCTACTAAATATAGTAAGGCTTCAATGACCTGTACTGAATTGATTGATGAAATAACCAAGGATGGAATATTGAAGAATGTATCCATTTATTATGAAGATTTAGAGGATAATGAGTAGAATGAGATTGAAGAGGCAATTTTGTTACACATAGATATATATAAGAAAGCCTTAGTAGAAATTTTGAAGGAAATTCATCTATCACTCTACAATAAATTAGATACTAGAAGACTTGATGTAGTCAAGAGGGATAGAGAAATTAAGGAAGTATAACTTTTGGGTATGTGTGGTCAATAAAAAATGAGGAAATGAAACGATGCATTGATGTTGCAAATAGAACAGTTTTTAGTAGTAAACCCCAACAAATAAGCCTAATGATGGGCAGGGTAAATGAGGTAGTAAATGAGACCAAAGATGGTTAGACCAAATTCTTCCAAAAGAATCCTCATTTTCTCACCTCCCAAGAAGAATTTGTAAAAGCAACAACTTCCACCATCCCAGACAGATCTAAAGGGAAAGGTATTTTGGATAGTTCAACTCCTATTTTGATTAAACTGACAGTAACTATAAGTATATAGATACCACTTACAGTAAAGGAGAGTGTACAGTCAATACCGGTAGAGACAACTTTTGAAAAAGGCAATGTACAGGGTATTGACAATATTGTGGATATACTCCATCGGCAGTAATAGATACTGCACCAAGTGGCAAAGCCACTGATGCTAAGGAGAATAAGGCAAAGGGAACTGAGACTATACCAACAGTTAATATTGATTCCTTGACAAAGGTTTTGGCAATTGACACTTATCAAGTTGAGAATAAATCAATCACTGAGATGAGTCCCACTGAGTTAATGATGATGGCTACTCAGAAACTAATAAAGGAGGGATCGACAGATAAAGGAATAATAGATCACTCAATCACAGTTTTCCACAGACTAATTCTTGATTGTAAGATTGAAAATGAAGCAATCCCTTCCGACAAGCTTAAGGCATTAATTGAGCATATATCTAACAACTATCAATCTTTACAACAAATTTCAGACCAGAAAGCACTTGAGAGATTTACTATGGCTAAGAGAGCCACTTTTGATCAGATTATTGAAACAGAGAAAAAGAAAATTGAAGGAAAATTGATTCTTATTGCGAATTATTTGAAATAGTGTACAATTATCTATAGGGTCTATTGTAACATATAAACTCTTATTGCAGATGGGCTAGATCTACACATAAAACTCAACTATTCTTGAGCATGAGATAGATGAAACATTTCAAAACATAACATAAAAGAAAGATATTCTGATTGGATTTTAAATTGGTTTGAGATCCCCCTTAATTGCAAGATCAGTGCCTTATCCAAGGGCAATAGAGTCATACATCAAACTATAAGTGAAATCACTCATTGCAAATCCATCTTCATTATTAAATATCCATGCATTAATACCTTGCATAAATGCATTACTAAGATCATTCACAAAATCATCAGATCTTGAAACTATATTCCATTATTCATGATTTACTATAGAATTTAAATCCTTCCTTGAAGAATCCCTACAAACAATCACAACTATCTCCTTGAGACAACAAATTTCATCCTCCTTGAGGATCTGATTTGATAAAATGGAAATACAAATCTAGAGACAATCTTGTGTGAATTTATGTATGCCTTACATACACAAGAACCTGCAACTAAGAACACCTATAGCAAAGAATTGAACTCCATTACTAAAAGGAAAGCCCTGCCCTGTACAATCTTCAAGAATACTCAACCATGAAAAAATGGAGCCATTCTCCAAATTTCTAGAACCCTTACAATGAGAAGAAAATTGGAATAAGAAGGAGAGGGAAAAAAGAAAAGTTTGCATCAGAACATGCCAAGTGTCCCTCTTTCTAACTGAATTTCATTCCCAACCCAACTACTCCCAAAATATCTAATCTTTGTTGAAACAAACTACATAGCTGCATTCCTCATTCCGAGAGCTTTCCAGAAACATATAATACTTCATATTTTGGCCAAAAATTTAGCCTTGAGTGAATTAATTCCTCATGTGTGCACATCATTTAAATTTTTCATTTTTTTTGATATAGTCTGAACTATATGTTTAATATGCATTTAACTTTGATTTTTGGCCCTTTTGTGCTCTGACGCTTTGCCACGTGTCGGCCTCCAACTGGTTCGCAGGGTCCACTAGGCGCCACCTCGGATGACACCTCATAACCTCCATGTGTCTGCTTTGTCACTGCCACTTGTCTATCCACCTGTACGCCATGTGTGCGCCACATCACCGCCACTGGGATGAGGCCCACCTGCTAGATGACCAACTGGATTTGCCACGTCATCACCACCTGGCTTTTGCCATTTCGTAGATGGTAACCGGCGTGCATCTTCGCCTCACGAAACCACGCGCACCGTCAATCATCTCAGACTTGCATGATCTTTAACTCCTACATTTTCACCCTGGGCTTTTTGCCATTTTGCAGGCCTTATCCTTCGTGCATCTCGCCTTCGCGAAGTCACATCGACCGTTGATCCTCTCCAAACCTGCTCGCTGGTTAAGTTGGCCTTTCTTTGTAAAATTTTGCCAGTCTACCCCGAGAAGTGTGCATGCGTGGGGTCCACCTAGTCACCACTCAGTCACCAGCGTGGTTGCATTGGGATCCATGCCCACGCGCACGGGGTCCACCTTGGGCGCCCAACGGGCACCGTCCGTCAAAAGCCTTGATGGCTTTGATATTGTGCATTGGTGGACATTTAGTTATAAAAATCAATAAGTTCCTTTTCCCAGCGAATGTGGGACAAATACATTTGCCCAGAAACTACACTTTGGAGGTTTCCTGAGAGTTTTAATGGCCACCTTCCTTCTGAAACTTGAATGCCTTTATTTTCACACAGAGGAGGATGCTCATAGAAATTGTGCAATGTTGGTTTTACATCTGCTAACTTTATTTGCTTGAAATTTTTAATTGCCCCTTTCTCCATCATGCTCTGCGTAGGGTTTTCACTCGGATTTGCCATCTGCCAATGCATTTGCTTGAAAGCTGTTAAAAAAAAAAACCACGTAGAGGAGGAGTACTGTTTCATTTGTTTGATTGTTTGCTATTGCTGAACATTGCCCACAAAACCACGTAGAAGATAAGGGAGGACTGTTGTTTGCACCTGCTGTTAAAAAACTTCCTTAACTCTCCCACTCTCCTACTCTCCACTCTCTTACTTTCCACACAGAACTTTACTGCTGATTGCATTGGCTTGAAAGTTTTGTGACAACCATTTCAGCCATCACGTGGAGGAGGTTCTGAGCTTGTTTGAAATGTTTTCCGCACTTTAACACCATACCATGTGCCACAGTAGGGAGGGAGTTGCTTTCTGTCAAATTAAATTGATCTTATGTTTTAAATAACCTCCCAAACACCACGTTGGCTGTAACATTAATTTCAATTTGTTTGGAAGCTTCTATGGGCTTCAAACTCCACGCACAAAGGGAAAATGGCAGCCACATTTACTTGAGAATTTTATTTGCTGAAGGTTCTAAGAGTCTTCTTCATGGTCTATTGCATTGGAATCAGTGATACACCCAATAGCCATGCCATCTGCCACTTACTTCATTTCATAAAAGTCTTTCATCTCAACGTCAAATCGGGGGAAGATGCTGGTAAAAACCATGGAATTTGGCAATACATCTACCAATTTCATTATGTTTGAAGTTTCAGGTTCCCATAAACCACACAGGAGGAGGCACTGACATTTTCTTTCTGTAGTTTAATGCCTTTTCACACCACAGCAATGAAGACAAAATTAAATTATCATGGGCCTTATGTTTGCCAAGTGAAATTGCTATTGGAGGTTTTGATGACTACCACGCTTTACACCTGATACTCTCTTTGACACCATAGTAACAAGAATTAAGAAAACCAAATCTCAATTTCACAATGACCCATGCAATAACACCTCTTAGCATAATCATGTCGCCAATAAAAATAACGCGTGAGCATGAGCCAGGTCGTGCCCCAAAGTGGGTCCGACTAAGAAAAATTTTGTTTTCATACAACTGACCTTTGAAGTGACTCACGGACCTCAAACAAACCTCTAGAAATGATTGGCATCATTTTCGGATTATCAGACTGAATTTTACAACCTTCAGGCGATTACGCCACATTTTCACATTTAATCGCGAAGACCTATTTTTCAAGCTGGTCAAAACACCTTTCTGGACCTCACCATCTGACAGGCATGTACTCTGATATGCAAGCATGAAATCTACCAAACGATTTCTCAAGACGTGTCCTGAGTGAAGAGATATTAATTGGCAAAAATGACCAACTGGCTTTGTCGACATTGCGGACCTGATGAAGTCAATATTCTGGCAACACATGATGCCTTTCTCAAAAATATCAAACGACCTCTGTAGGCCCTCAAATTTGAAACATAGGTACCTTGAAGTACATATTAAATCTTTGAATTCTCAGTTTGACCAAAAGTCTGACTGGGTGCAAATGGTGTGCTCATGAAAATGGCTACATTAACTTATATAGCACTGAAAGTACGGATAACTGAAAACGATGGCTAGATAAACCCTTTTGAAAACCAATCAAACGGATTGGCAGAGGCTTAAAATTTGAAATGTATCTTGTTATTTATACCAGCATTAACCCGGAGCAAACATTATGGCATGACACTCACTGAGGTAACTTTTACACTTGTGCAAAACAGGGCTCCGACTAGCTGTCGAAACAAGGACTTGCCAAAACACACAAACTGCAAACGGATTTGGCTTTGAAAACTGAGCAAATGGATTCATCAACACTTGAAATTTTGTAGGCTAACTCACATTTATGCATATAATTGAATCCATTTTAAATTTCTTCATGAAAATTAACAGGGAAAAAGATATAATCGCTCAAAGTACGCTACTCGATAAAATCTGCATTTGTGCCTAAAATGCACTTTCGGCTCACCCCTCAAAATGGGTACCTGGTAGACTTACCCAAACTAAATTCTGAAAGTTGCACATCACTGCATAGGCCAAATGAAAGGTGTAGGACATGAATCCCGAGCCTTACCCCTTGAAAATCAACTGGCTCCACTTTACCCTCTCTAACTAGGCCATTCAAATTGACTCATTTGGAAATGCAAAGCAAAATTTTTATATGGGCCTCAAAACTTGACTCAATTTTAATGAGTCCCAACAGTGGCTCTAACTAGGGATGGTTGATTGCAAGATCAAGACAAGAATCTAGAATCTATGGTTAAGCAGACCACCCAAAAACGGATCATTCTTCTCTTCTAAAAAGCAAAGGGCTTCCTTATTCTACCCAAACAACAAGGCACTTTATTGAAAACCACACAACTGAAAGCAAAGAAGCTATAAAAGATGTACAACTTATAAATGGCCCCGGGCCATCAAAACTAAAACCAATTCTTACCTCTGTCAAACACATGATTTTTGTTTCCACGAATCAAAGGTAAGCTGAAATCACCATTCAGATCTGCCTATTCAGAAACACTTCCACTTCTAATCAGCTGATCACATAAAACATAATCATCAGAATATTCATAATCATGACATCTCTGAAAATCAAACACATGCTGAGAGGCTTGGTCACTAGGTGACCAAAGAGTGCCATATTTTTTACCATTACTTCTCTGCTGAAATGAGAAGTAATCCGACTCCCTCTGAAAGTTGGGAATATCAGACAGATCCTTATTGTTAGTTTTCTGAAATAATAGACACTCTTTCACAATAATATCCTACAAACTAGAGAGGAAAACTTCCTGATAACATGATTGCACCTCATCTTGCTGCTGATCACAATTTCTATCAGCATTTTACACACATGAAAATACATGATTTTTACTTGCCAATGGTTCATTTCCTCCTTGCAAATCTGAGAAAAACACCTCAGATCTGTCATGTCTTTTAAAAGGTAGATCCACATAATGCATATCAAAGCCAGAGTTCATATCAACATATGAATCTACATCATCATACCTATCAACCATAAATGCATTATCATTTTGTCTATCAAATATAGGAACAGAATCAACATCATATGTATTATTTTTCACACCCTCAAAAACATCATCAGAATCAAAACATATACTGAATGGGTATGAAAGATTGGGCACATTTTTGAATCCATATCTTTGAAAATCAGCAGCTAAGAGTTCTAAAATTTATTCACTACTTAGTGAACCTTCTTTTTCATTTTCATCTTCTCTAGCTTCAGCCTCTGAACTGTAAACATTGTCCCCAACTGATAAAGGTATTGGATCTGTAGTGCTCATGTCTCTATACACATTTATTTCATCATTACAACAACTTACATCTGCATCATAACCTTTATCATGCTGCTCATAATGTGTTGCTACATGTTGCAACATAGTTTCACAACTTTGTTTGCCAACATTTTATGGATTGAAATCAACAACAAGGTGATCTACATCATTAGCATCTGAAACCTCAATGGGATCATGATTAGTTGAACAATCACTATTCTCACAAATTTCTTCTCGCTCTGAATACATATCTAAAATGTCATACTGAGAATAAGAAACACATTCAGCATCATAGGAGGTACATCCACTTAGGGGCTCATCTCCTTCATTATTTTTAATCTTGTGTATATTTTCAGATTGAATTCTTTCAATCATATCTATCCATTCTTTAATACATTCAACACATTCTTCTCTGAAGGCAGTAGACCAATTAACTGAGTCAGGCTCATAAAGCTCTAAGAATAACTCAATCAAAACAGACTCATGGGGTCTAGTATTAGCTGAAAGCTCATTTGATGCAGCTAAAAATCTTCCATAGAAAACATATGACGATTCTTCTTTTTTTCTTGTCCCTACTTTCCTTTTTAACAACCAGACAAATCTCTCTTGGATCATTTGAAGACATATTATAATTTCTCTATTGATCTCTTTCAGATTTGACAAAGGATTCTCAGATCTAGGAACTACATCTGGATCCATCAGTTTTATAGCATTCACTGAACCATTATCATGCATCTTACTGTTTCAAAAAAATCTTTTCAAAACCTTGCAGTCACTAATTTTCCAAATTTGCATACTACTGAAGATCATATACATTGGATATTTCAGCAGCATAGATATGCAAATTAATTTTGTGATTCCTCTTTCCCTCTAAACTAGTGTTGTTCACTAAATGGGAAAACAACATTACACATTCAAATTTTCAGAACAAGTAACTTTTGCATTTGAAACCTCTGAAAATTACCTGGAGATTTGCAGCTGTATAAAACTTATAGATCTGAAGATTGACTTCAACTTTTAGCACGGTCTTTTACATCAAAGTCACCACCTCTTGCACAGAGGATATTTTGAACAACAGAACACTATTCAACACAATTTTAAATCTCTACTTCCTCTGTCAATCTCGCTGCAACACACACTCTTCCAGGCTATTTAACACAAATCTAGAAAATACATCAGACTTACGTATGAACTGAAATCTTTTACTACACTTCTCTAAAAATTTTATGATGAAGGATCTTATCTGTGAATCTGCTAATTAAATCATTTGCATCTTAATATGATTCACAAAATTATCTACTAATCTTGTGAAAGTCTCAGAAATACAAACTTCTTTCAAGCACCAGTACAGAGACTAGAGTCGCCACCCAATAAGGAATTGGGCAAAAATTTGCATACAGCTGCAAGGACTTTCTCACAACTAAGCAATATAACTTTTATTGTTACTCCTTCATACAATATATGACATGTAAAACATATCATGTTACAGATCCAGAACAAGAACTATTCTCTTGACCATAAAATCACTTTACACTCTATGCATACACGATGGATAGACTGGCTGGACTTGAAATTGACAGGACGAGGAATACATTCAACTCTAACCATATCAATCAAGCATTTGAATCCATTTAGTTCCCTAGTAGAGTCGCCATTTTTGTTGTTCACCAAAAGTGATAACCCAAGAACACCTGCAATTGATCTATGAAGTAACCAATTCAATCTATGAAGAACCTCAGGGCTTGGACAACATGACAAGGATATGAATCCTTCTACTCTTCAGGCTCTGCAAAACCCAGGTGGGTATACCTTTGATGCTTAGAATTAAACCTATTACACACCTATGACAACATCAACATAAATAGATAGATCTCAGCAGGGCTCTAAAACAAGTAGTTTATTGCAGATGGGCTATATCTACACATAAAACTCAACTATGCTTGAGCATGAGATAGATGAAACATTTCAAAACATAACATAAAAGAAAGATATTCTGATTGGATTTTAAATTGGTTTGAGATCCTCCTTAATTGCAAGATCAGTGCCTTATCCTTATCCAAGGGCAATAGAGTCATACATCAAACTATAAATGAAATCACTCATTGCAAATCCATCTTCATTATTAAATATTCATGCATTAATACCTTGCATAAATGCATTACTAAGATCATTCACAAAATCATCAGATCTTGAAACTATATTCTATTATTCATGATTTATTATAGAATTTAAATCCTTCCTTGAAGAATCCCTGCAAACAATCACAACTATCTCCTTGAGATAACAAATTTCACCCTCCTTGAGGATTTGATTTGATAAAATGGAAATACAAATCTAGAGACAATCTTGTGTGAATTTATGTATGCCTTACATACACAAGAACCTACAACTAAGAACACCTATAGCAAAGAATTGAACTCCATTACTAAAAGGAAAGCCCTGCCCTGTACAATCTTCAAGAATACTCAAAATTGGAAACTATGAAAAAATGGAGCCATTCTCCAAATTTCTGGAACCCTTACAATGAGAAGAAAATTGGAATAAGAAGGAGAGGGAAAAAAGAAAAGTCTGCATCAGAACATGCCAAGTGTCCCTCTTTCTAACTGAATTTCATTCCCAACCAAATTGCTCCCAAAATATCTAATCTTTGTTGAAACAAACTACATAGTTGCATTCCTCATTCCAAGAGCTTTCCGGAAACATATAATACTTCATATTTTGGCCAAACATTGAGCGCTGAGCGAATTAATTCCTCATGTGTGCACATCATTTAAATTTTTCATTTTTTTTGATATAGTTTGAACTATTTGTTTAATATGCATTTAACTTTGCTTTTTGGCCCTTTTGTGCTCTGACGCTTTGCCATGTGTCAGCCTTCGATTGGTTTGCAGGGTCCACTAGGTGCCACCTCAGATGACACCTCATCACCGCCATGTGTCTGCTTTGTCACTGCCACTTGTCTGTCCACCTGTACGCCTTGTGTACACCACGTCACTGCCACTGGGACAAGGCCCACCTACTGGACGACCAACTAGATCTGCCACGTCATCGCCACCTGGCTTTCACCATTTGGCAGATGGTAACCGGCGTGCATCTTCGCCTCACGAAACCACGTGCACCGTCGATCATCTCAGACTTGCACGATCTTTAACTCCTGCATTTTCGCCCAAGGCTTTTCGCCATTTCGTAGCCCTAATCCTTCTTGCATCTGGCCTTCACGAAGTCACGCCAACCGTCAATTCTCTCCAAACCTACTCGCTGGTTAAGTCGGCCTTTCTCTGCAAATATTTGCCTGTCTGCCTTGGGAAGTGTGCCTGCATGGGGTCCCCCTAGTCACCACTCAGTTGCCACCTTGGTCGCATTGGGATCCACACCCACATGTGTGGGGTCCACCTTGGGTGCCCAACGGGCACCATCCGTCAAAAGCCTTGATGGTTTTGACATTATGCATTGGTGGAAATTTAGTTATAAATATCAATAAGTTCCTTTTCCCAGTGAATGTGGGACAAATACATTTGCCCAGAAACTACACTTTGGAGGTTTCCTGAGATTTTTAATGGCCACCTTCCTTCTGAAACTTGAATGCCTCTATTTTTACGTAAAGGAGGATGCTTGTAAAAATTGTGAAATGTTGGTTTTACATTTGCTAACTTTATTTGCTTGAAATTTTTAATTGCCCCTTTCTCCATCATGCTCTGTGTAGGGTTTTCACTAGGATTTTCCATCTGCCAATGCATTTGCTTGAAAGATTATGCTGTTAAAAAAAAAACCACATAGAGGAGGAGTACTGTTTCATTTGTTTGATTGTTTGTTGTTGCTGAACATTGCCCACAAAACGACATAGAAGATAAGGGAGGACTGTTGTTTGCACTTGCTGTTAAAAAACTTCCTTAACTCTCCCACTCTCCTACTCTCCACTCTCTTACTTTCCATGCATAAATTTACTGCTGATTGCATTGGCTTGAAAGTTTTGTGACAACCATTTCAGCCATCACGTGGAGGAGGTTTTGAGCTTGTTTGAAATATTTTCTGCACTTTAACACCATACCATGTGCCACAACAGGGAGGGAGTTGCTTTCTATCAAATTAAATTGATCTTATGTTTTAAATAACCTCCCAAACACCACGTTGGTTGCAACATTAATTTCAATTTGTTTGGAAGCTTCTATGAGCTTCAAACTCCACGCACAAAGGGAAAATGGCAGCCACATTTACTTGAGAATTTTACTTGCTGAAGGTTCTAAGAGTCTTCTTCATGCTCTATTGTGTTGGAATCAGCGATACACCCAATAGCCATGCCATCTGCCACTTACTTCATTTCATAAAAGTCTTTCATCTCAACATCAAATTGGGGGAAGATGCTGGTAAAAACTGTGGAATTTGGCAATACATCTACCAATTTCATTATGTTTGAAGTTTCAATGGTTCCCATAAACCACACAGGAGGAGGCACTGACATTTTCTTTCTGTAGTTTAATGCCTTTTCACACCACAACAATGAAGACAAAATAAAATTATCATGGGCCTTATGTTTGCCAATTGAAATTGCTATTGGAGGTTTTGATGACTACCATGCTTTACACCTGATACTCTCTTTGACATCATAGTAACAAGCATTAAGAAAACCAAATCTCGATTTCACAATGACCCATGCAATAACACCTCTTAGTAGAATCACGTCGCCAATAAAAATAATGCACGAGCATGAGCCAGGTCGGGCCCCAAAGTGGGTCCGACTAAAAAAATTTTTGTTTTCATACAACTAACCTCCGAAGTGACTCACGGACCTCAAACACACCTCTGGAAACAATCGGCATTGTTTTCGGATCATCAGAATGAATTTTACAACCTTCAGGCGATTACGCCACATTTTCGCATTTAATCGCGAAGACTTATTTTTCAAGCTGGTCAAAACACCTTTTTGGACCTCACCATCTGACAGGTGTGTATTTAGATATGCAAGCATGAAATCTACCAAACGGTTTCTCAAGACGAGTCCTGAGTGAAGAGATATTAATTGGTGAAAATGACCAACTGGCTTTGTCGACACTACGGACCTGATGAAGTCAATATTCTGGCAACACATGATGCCTTTCTCAAAAATATCAAACGACCTCCGTAGGCCCTCAAATTTGAAACATAGGTACCTTGAAGTACATATTAAATTTTTGAATTCTTAGTTTGATCAAAAGTTTGACTGGGTGCAAATGGTGTGCTCATGAAAATGGCTACATTAACTTATATAGCATTGAAAGTACGGATAACTGAAAACGATGGCTAGATAAACCCTTTTGAAAACCGATCAAACGGATTGGCAGAGGCTTAAAATTTGAAATGTAGCTTGTCATTTATACCAGCATTAACCCAGAGAAAACATTATGGCATGACACTCACTGAGGCAGCTATTACACTTGTGCAAAACAGGGCTTCGACTAGCTGTCGAAACAAGGACTTGCCAAAACACACAAACTGCAAACGGATTTGGATTTGAAAACTGAGCAAATGGATTCATCAAGTCTTGAAATTTTGCAAGCTGACTCACATTTATGCATATAATTGAATCCATTTTTAATTTCTTCATGACAATCAATAGGGAAAAAGATATAATCGCTCAAAGTAGGCTACTCGATAAAATCTGCATTTGTGCCTAAAATGCACTTTCAGCTCACCCCTCAAAATGGGTACTTGGTAAACTTATCCAAACTGAATTCTGAAAGTTGCACATCACTGCATAGGCCAAATGAAAGGTGTAGGACATGAATCCCGAGCCTTACCCCTTGAAAATCAACTGGCTCCACTTTACCCTCTCTAACTAGGCCATTCAAACTGACTCATTTGGAAATGCAAAGCAAAAATTTGAATTGGGCCTCAAAACTTGACTCAATTTTAATGAGTCCCAACAGGTCATCATAAAAAAAGTGATTTGACAGATTGTAATAAGGATATAGGAGACTGTATAATGTGAATTATATGTATGTAGATCATTTGTATTGGAATTTTATATCATGCAATTATATGTAGATAGTTTTGAAAGCATTCTTGGAGGAGAGGAGATACCAATAGAAGTGTTTAGGGTTTATGAACCAGTACAGAGAAGAACTATAACTAGAACTCTTTTTTGCATAGTATATTTATTTTGTGATTTCAGCAGAAGCTTGTAGTCAGTGAGACTCTTTTGTGATGAGCAGTGTGCTCTAGGTAGTGTGCCTTCCTGCATGTGTAGGCCCCCATTTTATGTAATATCTTTCATATGGGCAGTGAACTAATATTGTGGGTCACAAACCCCACTGTGGTTTTTCCTCTTGAGGTTTTCCATGTATGAATTCTGTGTGTTATGGTGTTCATTTATGTGGATGGTTTATTTGCTTCAAGTTATATGTTTCTTCATTTACCGGTTTATATGTGTATGTTATAAAAGGGTAAAATCATATCTTACCGACAGAACACTAATTCACCCCCCCCTCTCAGTGTTCTTAGATCCCAACAGAAACTAGTAGACTGGGTGAAGGAAATAAGAGGAGCAGTGATTCTAAAAACCATGAAAGATACCTACCCATTGGAGGCGACTATCGTGTATGTGAAGTAGGATACCTACAACTACAATAGAAACACTCAATAGATGATTACAAGAATGGTTAGAAAATTAAAAGAAAATGAAAGATAAACCATGACAAAGTGACCTATCACCTCCTAAGAGATGCGAGTGTGGATTAGCTCTCAGATCTGGATAAGCAATCCCAGTGACTTGACTACACCTAGACGAAGAATTCGAAATGATAATGATATGCAAGCTAGATGAGATTGATTATGCTAGATTGATCCAAGAGTCTAATTAAGCTAATTATATGCATGATTCAACTATGATGATGATGTAATTAAGATAGAAAAGAGATTGATTAAGCTACATGATTCAATAATTATGTTAGAAAATGATCAAATTAAACTAGATCTAAGATGCAATTGCCTATAATAACAGTGCTCAAATGATATGATAGAATGGATATGCCTAAATTGATATGATATGGGATCCTTTGCACTCCAAAATGGGGGATATTTATAGGATTTCCAAGGCCAAGGGTGAGGTGGCAGGAATCAATGGTCAATATTGAATCTGAAGATATCAAGGGTGAAATTGGAGGAGTTTGGAGAAGAGGTGTGAGGGAGGGAAACTTGTCATCCCTGTGGTGACAAGTGTCAAGGAGCCTTGCTCATAAGAGGGCAAGTGTCCAAGAGAGGAGACATGTGGCCAAAGTGCCATGTGTCTCAAGGGGAGAATATGCACACCATAGGAGTTTAGGATAAGGAGGTTAGGATGTGCAAGATAGGATAGAGTTAGTTAAACCCAAGGTTAGGTGAAATAGGTTAGGTTAGAGGGATGGTTAGGTTAGGTGGTTAGAAATTAGGAGACATGTGGGTAATTTGAATTTAAAAATTCAAATAATAGGAAAAGGCTAATTAAATTTCAACAACTCATAAATTTATTTGGTTTAATTAATTAGGGGATTAGAAGAAATGGATTAAATGGGGGGAGGATTAATTAATTTAATTAATCAAAGAGAAATATTGTAATGAACCTATTAAATAAATCCTTAGATTTATTAATAAGTAGATGAATGGAAGAATTTAATCAAATTTCTAATGAATTCAATTAAATTAGGAAGGGGGATTAATTAAATAATTGCTTATTCAATTAATTATATTCAGACCATTTTTAGGTGTATACATTTTGCCCCTCTTTGAAGCGAGGTGTGATGACGCGTTGATTCAAAGAATAATCTCATTTTGATGATGATATTGGTTTGATAGGATGCCCCAGAAATTGATTGATAAATTGTGGTACGTTGATGCCCCCTTGGGAGATCAATTGAGATAATTGACCTTTGGAGTGTTCGGATCGTTGTGATATTGATGTCCCGATTTAGAAATGATTTGATTTCTGCAACGTTGATTAATGGAAGTGCAAGTTCTTGGATCACGATGATGTGATTCTCAATTATTGATAGAGCGTGATAGAATTTGACAAGATTGATTTGATTGATAAGATCGAGATTCAGTCTGGTTTCAGGAATCACACCTCCTGTATAAGACAAAGATGATCAAAAGTGTCTGGTTTTAGGAACAATATATCATGTATAAGACTTGATCAGAGCGTTTGGTTCTAGGAAAGATACATCCTGTATAAGACATGATATAATAGACTAGATGCAACTGATTGATAGAATTAATAAGGTTGATTGGATAAAGAATTGACATTTTGTTGATATCAGGTTGCAGGAAGATTCAGATATGCTGATGTTGGTTCTATTGAGGGATTAACATAAGATTTGTATTGGGTCGATAATATCTAGAGAGAGATGAGTCATCAGTCTGATTGTGCATACACTTATGATGATGCTTTGATGATTCCTATGATAGTTTTAACCTTGGATAAGATGAGCTTATGGGATCCCATGCAAGAATGAAATGCAAGCTAAATGCAATTTTGAATGCAAATGAAATGCAAAGTTACAATTGGACCAGTCACTGGGTTATTGTGTTTTGTCATCATTGAGATTTTTAAAATATGGGAAGTGAGTGCAAACATTGATGGTATAATTAAACCATGATGACCTAAACACTTATTTCCTGGATTTTGATATTGCAAGTTAGCACAAGCATCAAGGTATAATTGAACCAAGATGACCAGAGTGTTGCTTGTGTAAAACAGATAGATTAACCATTTCTAGATGCAAATCGGAAATGGCTTCGATGATACTCTGATGATCATGTCCTGAGACAAATTTACATATATTAATGATTAATTTACAAACAACAGACAAGAAAAATATCATGTTCCTTCCTTGTTCCTCTTGTCAGAGACATTATGGAGTCACTTAGAAATCATGATAGCAAAAATCAAGATAGAAAAGTTGAACCAAAGTGTTAAAAGCATTATCCAAAAGATATCATCTATTGAAAAGTGTGTGATGTGCTTAGACTAATATTTGGTAGTTTGATGGTTGACAATTTGATCTCGTGTTCAACGTTGGATGTGTCTCAGTTTTCGCTTGACAAGAGTTGCCTAACTATTGTTCTTCCTGTTTGGTTAAGTCTAAAATGATCATAAATTTTGCCCCCAAATAGGTGTAGGATTTTTCCCCAAGCCTAGAAACAAAGTCATTACAATATACCCAATGATCCAAACCATGGTGAGAAATCAACTGCGATGCCTGCGTATGCACAAAGCCTTATTATGGATATGAACAACGCTAATGGAAAAATGAATGCAAGCGGAAGGATGCATGAACCAATAGATGGAAGAGCTAGTTGATAGATAACGCCTATTTTCTAGGTTTTCACCATCTGTTTTTATTGCACTTTTTCTCATATTTGATTTTTTTTTCACCGTTTTTGTTGTTTTTGTATTTTCTGATTTTCCATTGTTTTTGAATTTTTCTGCTTTTTCACTGTTTTTGGATTTTCTGCTTTTTCACTATTTTTGGATTTTTTGTTTTTTCAAACATAAAACTTCTTTAGATGCATGCTATTGATGGGTTCCTCGAGATGATCCCCATCCTGTGTTGATAGCTAATATGCTCCTGACCCAAATACTGTTGTGACCACAAACGAACCTAACCAATTTGATTCAAACTTCCCTTTCTTTTCTTTTCTTTTCTTTGAGTACTAGTTCCCCAACTTGAAATGCTCTCGGTTTGACCTTGTGATTGTAACTGCGGCACGTTCTTTGCTGATATACCTTTAAATGATCAAAGACATTTGGTCTTCATTCATGAATCAATTCTAACTCTTGCAATCTAGATACTCATTGTTCTTCGTCCAAGATAAGGCCTTTTAATGATACTCATAAAGAAGGTATCTCTACTTCTATTGGCAGTATTGCTTCTGATCCATAGACAAGAGAGAAAGGTGTGGTACCTATTGGTGTGCGGATACTGGTATGGTAGGCCCATAAAGAAGGGTTCAATTGAATATGCCAATCTCTGCCATCATCACATTATCTTTCTGAGGATTTTTCAGAATGGTTTTGTTTGATGCTTCTGCTTGCCCATTCCCTTGTGGATAGTAGGGTGTGGAAAATCTGTGTTGGATCTTGAATTTTTCACATAACTCTTGGACATCCTGATTCTTGAATGGTTGCCCATTATCAATGATAATGGTCATGGGTATTCCATAGCAATAGATGATGTAGTTCAAGATAAATGCAACAATTTGTTTCCCTATGATATTGATGAGAGGTACTGCCGCAATCCATTTTATGAAATATTCTATAGCTACAAGGATGAATTTGTGACCATTGGATGGAGAAGGATTTATCTTTCCTACTAGATCAAGACCCCATTGGTAGAAAGGCCAAGATATTGCCAAAGTATGAAGTTCATGTGCTAGTGCATGAATCGAATTCTCATAGATCTGACATTGTTTGCATGTTTTAGCTATCTAAAAGAATCTTGTTCCATAGTTGGCAAATAATGGCCCAAGCGTATGAGTTTTTTCAAAAGGGTAAGACCACTTGAATGAGTGCCCCAAATGTTGTTATGAACTTCATTTAAGGCCTTCTCAAATTCTTATTGTTGGAGACATCTTAAAATAGTACTGATGCTCTGCAAAAAGGATTAGAAAATCTGTTTGATGGCAACACACACAAGAGCACAAGAAACAAACGTTAGTGTTAGCAACAAAAGATTATCCTAAACAGGCATATCAAGAGAGATATTAAGCATGAAATAGAAAGCATATAAACATAGAATGAAATAGCTAATCAAGATGCTCATAGTTGCTCCTCCCTTGTTCCTCTCCTCTCCAAGTCCCAAATGAGTGTAGCTCTCAGCTTTTAGCACTATCCATGGATGCCATATGGAGATTCAAGATGGTTGAATATGATAAGCAAATACTATGCAAGAGTAGATAGTGATGCTATGAAAAAGCTCTATGCTAATGCCAGTATAACAACAATACTCTAAAATGCTTCTCCTTTTGCTTGAGGAGAAGGGTTCTATTTATAGAAGAAATAGGGAAATGAAGGGTTAAGATTGAGCAATCTTAACAAGGGTTAGGATTGAAAGTTGGGGATCCATGTGCACAATTGGCACCAATAAAATGGTGACAAGTTTCAACATAGGATTGGGTTGAGAGAAGAGGTTGGAGGCATTAAAGGCCTGAGAAGACCTCATGGTTATCTAGAAGGTAAGGGTCAAGTCTAAATTAAGATTACCCATTGGATTAAGAGTTAATCCAAGGATAAACCTTTGTGCAAATGTTTAAGAGATAATCATGGTCAAAGCATTAATGGCCTGATGAGACCTTTGGGTTGGGTAGAGGTTGAGTCAAAACAAATGTTTTAACCATGTGGGAGGGTTGAATTAACCATTAATGGTTATTGGAGACTTTGGGGATTAAGTGGTTGAAGGTTGAAAGCTTTCAAAGGTTATCCAAGACTTTGAGCCATTTAGTGGTTGAAGGTTGGAAGCTTTCAAAGGTTATCCAAGACTTTGAGGGTTAATTTGTTGAACACACAAAGCATTAATTGCTTTTCAAAGACTTTGGAGTCTTTGAGAAGTGACTCCAATTTGCTTAGGAATGTGACAATATTTAGGGGATGGATTAGGCTAATTAGGAAGGGTTTAGAAGAATTTAGAAGGGGTTTAGGCATACAAGTGGATTTTGTAGGAAAATGCAAGTGGTAGAAATTTTGGTATTTTCAATTAAAATAAACTCATTTATTTCAATTAAATGGTGTAAGTTGAATTTGGATAAATATTTAAATAAATATTAATTTATTTAAATGAGAAAATGAAGATAAAGCATTAAAATGCTTGAAGACTTTGAGGGAAACCATTAAAGGCTTGAAGACTTTAAGGAAAACCATTAAAGTCTTAAGAAGACTATAGAAGGAAGCCATCAAGTTTGAAGACTTTAAAGCCATCAAGTTTGACTACTTTAAGGGAAACCATTAAAGGTTTCAAGTGGGTGAGGATAAATAGGATTTTAAATAAATAATTTATTTAAAATAGTTGTGCAACTTGCTTTTGTAGGAAAATACAAGTGGGTGGAGGATAAAGGTGATTTAAATAAATTATTTATTTAAAATAATTGTGCAACTTGCTTTTGTAGGAAAATACAAGTGGGTGGAGGATAAAGGTGATTTAAATAAATGATTTATTTATTTATAATTGTGCAACTTGCATTTGTAGGAAAATGCAAGTGGGTGGGATTTTGGAGGATTTAAATAAATATTAATTTATTTAAATGTGAGAGAAGATTTAATTAAATAAATATGATTTATTTATTTAATTAATGGTCTGAATTTGGTTAAGTGAATTAAATCAAATAAATTGAATAATTTATTTAATTAATAGGAGAAGAGGGTTAAGATGAATTAATTAAATATATTAATTTAATTAATTATTAATTGATGGTTAAATAATCAAATAAATATTAAATATTCATTTAATTAAGTGGACAGATTTATGTGACTACATTTGCCCCTCTTTGAGACGGTGCGGTTTATCGCGTCGTTTCAAAGAAAGAAAAATAGGTGTGAAGAAATGCCCCATAAAATGTAAATTTAATGGGTGGTATGCCCCCTCGAGGGATGGGCCGAATTTTTTTTTGAAAAATCGGGCGATCTCTCGAAAAAGAATGCAAAGTGGAGGGGAGGTAGAATAGAAGAATTTAGAACTAATGATGAAAGAATGGGAGAAAATGGAGTGAATATGAAGAAATAACAAGCCACCGAGTACCCTGAGGTCATGTAAGAGATACATAGCAGATGTAGTGTGGGGTTTGGATTGATGCTATACAATTGATCAAAATTGTTTGGACAATCTGGTGCAATCGGTTTAATTGCCCCGGTCAAGTCAAAGCATGACAGTTGATGTCAGTTGGTCGCTTGGACAAGATAAAGTCTGAGTAAGTGAATCAAAGTGACCTGATGGTGACTTAGACAATTGATGTAATTGTCCGATGAAGTCAAGGTATATGAAGCAAAATACTCGTTGAGACTTAGACAATTGATGTAATTGTCCGTTGGATTGTGTTTGATTGGCTAATCAATTGATAGGATGTGCGTGTGATGGATGGTTGTGGGGAATCATGGTAGCCCCGTTGAGACTAGGTCATTATGATAAATGCCTGATGTAGTCTAGGATTACCATAATCGATTACCTGTTGAGACCCGAAGATACTTGATCAGAGTATCTGTTGATAGTCTAGGTGTGTGTGAGACGATGTATCTGTGCAGATAGAGTAACTTTCTTGACTTATTGGATGACTTAGGATAGGAAACACAATCCCTCCTAGTTAGAGATGGATGGTGATGAACGTGGCTTGATTAGGCTGATTGGGACACGATGTAGGGTATGTGATGCTGATTATTGAGATGGGGAGAGTGGGGGGGGGTGCAATGTTAGATAGAAGAAATGGAGGACCTATTACATTCCTATGGAAGAAGAGGAAAATAGAGTATCCATTGTCATTACTATGTATGAATGATATGCAGCTATTTATGAATGTATGGATGGATGGAATGCAACGGAATGCAATATATACAAATGAGATGGAATGATGATCCATGGTGCATTATTTTTCATCATTGAGCTTTAAAATGTTGTAAGAAAATACAAGCAACTTGACATAAAGATTCAAGATGACCAGAGTCTTTCTTACATGGATTTTGATATAGCAAGTTAATACAAGCAACTTGATATAATGGATCAAGTTGACCTGAGTATTGCTTGCGGAACAGACAAGGATTATCTCCGTTCATGCATGACTTGGATCATCCTCCTTGATCTTAGGCTGATCATATCCTGAGACAAGTGCATACCGTAATAAGAGATAAAACCTTTATCCAGTTTGGATGAGGTAGGAGGAACGAAAGAAAGAGAATTGTACCTGCAAACAAACAATATATACATAAAGAATAAAAGAATATGGATCCTTGGTAATGGTTCATGCTCATATGGTCGAGGTATACGCTGTAGTCAGCAAGCCGTAGTGATCTATGACTACATTTTGCATAAGATCACGTAGCTTAGTGAACTTCCCACGTAGACACCATTAGTACATGTCCCAGAACTTCATCGGAAATAATGCACAAACGATACAAAACAATGCTGAAAGATCCTAATATAAATTACTAGACCAGAAATCAACCAAGTATTTGATAGTGTAAATAGAATTTTCTTGTCAAAGAAAATGTCATCTTGTCTTTGTTTTGGTAAGGAAGGATGCATCCTTGTTTTTAAAGACAGTTTCTGATTGTTGATGTGGATTGTGTGGTTGTTTGGTAAATGGTCATTGTGTGAGTAGTTTGTCGCAATGTTTGTTTTGGTATCTGCATGGATGAGTATGTACAAGGTGTTGCCATGTTTTTGTGTGATTTTTCAATGGTTTTGTCGATGTTTTTGGATTTTGAATTGTTTTGAATGTTTTTGGTATTTTTGCGAGATATTTTTGAATGTTTTTGGATTTTTGATGATTGTTTGAATGAAGAACTTAATGAATCATAAGACAATGTAGAATCCACTTCCATCAATAGGTTAAAGGCATTGCCCCCAGTTTTAGACATGACTATGAAAAAGCGGGATGCAAGATGTATGGAGTACTATCATAATTGCAGAGGAATAACAAGCCATGGTTGATGGATGGATGGATGTATGTATGAAGTAGATGTGATCGCCACAAGTCTAAAAGATAATGGAGCCATAGCCTTTACGAGTGGCGCCTGTTTGCCAGGTTTTCACCATCGTTCTTACCCAAGGTGCCACCGGAGTGGTTGTTCACCGTTTGGATGCATGATTTTTCTTTACTTTTTTGAATGTTTTTATATTTTCTTCAGGACATTTTTCTGAATGTTTTTTGGTATTTTCTGATAGGCAGGGGAGCCTGATGCTCTGTACAGCTTATGTGTAAAACCGTTTGAGGTGCATGCTGTTGATTGGATCTGCGAGCGGTTCTCCGTCTGATGTAGCCAACTGATATGCCCCGGACCCGAATACAGTAGTGACAACATATGGGCCCAACCAGTTTGATTCAAACTTGCCTTGATGTTCTCTATTTGGTTGGTTGCGAGGATTTTCTCGAAGAACAAGATCACCTACCTCAAATGTACGAGATCTAACTCGGTGATTGTAACTTCTACTCATGCGCTGCTGATAGGCTTTGAGGTGATTGTATGCAGCTTGTCGCTTCTCATCTAGTAACTCTAAGTCCTGAAGACGAGATACTCTGTATGCTTCATCATCGATGATGAGATTGTGCAATGAAACTCATAAGGATGGTATCTCGACCTCAATAGGTAAGATAGCTTCAGCACCATAGACCAATGAATAAGGAGTTGCACCTGTAGGGGTCCGAATGCTAGTTCGATATGCCCATAGCGCTGGATTCAATTGAACATGCCAATCACGGCCGGCATCATTGACTGTCTTCTTTAGGATCCTCAATATGTTTTTATTGGATGCTTCGGCCTGACCATTGCCTTGTGGGTAATAGGGAGTGGAAAAGCGGTGTTGGATATGAAATTTCTCACAAAGTTCACGGACATCCTGATTTTTAAAAGGAAGACCGTTATCTGTGACGATGGACATGGGTACACCATACCGGCAGATGATGTAGTTGAGGATGAATGAGGCGATCTGCTTGCCGGTGACTTGGGTAAGTGGAACAGCTTCGATCCACTTGGTGAAATATTCGGTGGCGGTAATAATGAATTTATGGCCATTGGATGAAGATGGATGGATTTTACCCACAAGGTCAAGGCCCCATTGACAAAAAGGCCATGGTGTTGTGATTGGTTGCAGTTCTTGAGCTGGTGCATGTATTAGGTCGCCATGAACTTGACATTTTTTGCACTTCCTAACAAAGTAGTAGGAATCCTTTTCCATAGATGGCCAATAGTATCCAGCTCGCATGATCTTCTTGGCTAGTGATGGACCACTTGAGTGAGTCCCGCAAATTCCTTCATGTACCTCTTCCAAAGCCTTTGTTATCTCATCCTGTTCCAGACATCGAAGGAGAGTACCATCAAGACTACGTCGGTATAGGGTTTCGGCAATAATGGTATATCGAGCAGTTTGGCGAATGAAGGTTTTTCGTTGGTTATTTGATTGGTTGGGAGGAAGGGTGTGATCGCGGAGATAGGTGTAGAACTCACCGTACCATGGGGATTCAGAACCAACAAGGCAACATATCATTTCAGATTCGGGGATATCATAAGCGGGAATCCAAAGTTGTTCTACCAAGAACTCGTAGCGTGTTGAATTCTGTGGAAGATCTAGTAGAGATGCGATGGTAGCCATAGCGTCAGCAGCTCGATTCTGATCTCTTGGTATCTGCTCAAAGGTGATAGTAGTAAATGATGTCTTTAGAGTGTCCACCATTTGCTTGTATGGCATGAGTTTATCATCTTTGGTCTGATACTCATCTGTTGCTTGTCGAATGACTAGTTGGGAATCGCCATATACTTGCAATTCTTTTAATTTCCATTGTATGGCTAATCTGAGTCCCGTGATCAAGGCCTCATATTCTGCTATGTTGTTTGTGCATGGAAATGTGAGCCTGTAAGACTTCGGGATGCTATCACCTTGAGGTGTGATAAACAAAATGCCTGCCCCCGAGCCGTGCCTAGTGTATGAACCATCAAAATATAGTTTCCATGGCTGCGCTTCTGTAATCATGAATATCTCTTCATCTGGAAAATTGGAAATGAGAGGATGATCACCTATGAGAGGTGCATCGGCCAACTGATCTGCAATAACCTGACCTTTGATAGCTTTACGGTCCACATACTCAATATCAAATTCACTTAGAATCATCACCCATTTGGCTAAGCGACCTGTCAATGCTGCTTTGTTAAGTAAATACTTGAGTGGATCAATCTTTGCAATGAGTTGCACCTTGTGTGTTAACAGATAGTGCCTCAGTTTAGTGGCTGCCAAGATTACTGCTAGGCAAGCTCGCTCAATAGGTGTGTAATTGAGTTCATAGCCCACAAGTGTGCGAGAGATGTAGTAAATAGCACACTCTTTTCCTTCTGCATTATGTTGTGCCAGTAGTACACCCAATGCTGTACTTGTTGCTGAGATATAGAGCAATAATGGTCTACTTGGATCTGGTGGCATCAGCAAGGGTGGATTCATGAGATAGTCTTTAAGTGCCTGAAATGCTTGCTGGCATCTGTCATCCCATTGAAAGCGGATGTTCTTGTGTAGCAGGTGTGTGAATGGGTGACACTTATCAGCCAATTGTGCAATGAATCTTCGGATGGATTGAAGTCGCCCTTGTAATGTCCTTAGCTGGCTGATATTCTTTGGAGGTGGCATGTCCATGATTGCTTTAACCTTTGCTGGATCGACCTCAATGCCTTTGCTTGAGACAATGTATCCTAGAAGCTTCCCGGAGGTCACTCCGAAGACACATTTCTTTGGGTTGAGTCGAACATGATATTGTTCCAGTCTATCAAAGATTTGATCTAAGATATGGAGATGTCCTCCTCTTGTGAGTGATTTTGCTAGTAAGTCATCCACATAATCTTCCATCATAGTATGCATCATGTCATGGAAGATGGTGGTCATTGCTCTTTGATAGGTCGCTCCTGCATTCTTTAGACCAAAAGGCATTACATTCCAGCAATATGTGCCCCATGGACATGTGAAAGCTGTCTTATGTTGATCTTCTGGTGCGATCTTTATTTGATTATATCCTGAAAATCCATCCATGAGTGAAAGCATCGCATGTCCTGCTGTTAGATCCACTATGATGTCGATATTTGGTAGGGGAAAGTCATCCTTAGGACATGCCTTATTTAGATCTCTGAAGTCAGTACAAATGCGGATGCCCCCTTTTGGTTTGCCGACAGGCACAATATTGGAGATCCATTCTGCATAATCAATTGGTCTAATGAAACCAACATCCAGGAGTTTCTTGAGTTCTATTTTGACTAGCACTGCAATCTGGGGATGCATCTTACGAAGCTTCTGCTTGACAGGTTTGGCTCCTTTTGCTACTGTGAGATGATGCATGACTAAATCAGGATCAAGCCCAGGCATGTCTGCATATGACCATGCGAAGTTGATCTGACGCTGCTGGAAGAACTCGATAAACTTAGGCTGTTCCTCTGGAGTGAGAAGAGATGCCAGATGTATGATACGAGGATTTTCAGGAGTCCCCACATTGTATTCATTGGTTTCCTCGATAAGAATCGTGGATCGTTCCTGTTGTGTACTAGCAGGGAGAATGTCAAACCCTTCATCCTTAGGCGCCTCAGAGAGGTTTTCACCGTTGGATACGCTCTTTCTTTTTACTTTTGTCGGATCAAATAGTGCCACAGTGTGGTTTTCACTGGAAGATCCATGTTTTATTGTTATATTTTTGCAGCTGAAGGGTTTGGCATCCGCCCCGAAGTATGTTGCGCTATTAAGTTCAATGGCAAATCCAGCTTTGTGATCCCCGCTTGGTAGATTATCCCTTAATTCCAAAAAGTCAATGATAGCCTCATCGTTCTGGAAGAGGTCAAGACATGGGGGATTTGGTTGGTTCCATTCAATGAGTTCAGGGTGGATAATGGGCATTACTTCATCGATTAAGTTAAGTGCGGGAGATGTATCAGTGAGGGTTAAGACAGTGTGGTGAAGGTAGTTGATGGTACTTTCCCTGTCAGAATCAGGCGTAGGATGAGACGTAGGGTCTGTGGAAGATGTTTCCAGCTCAGGTACCCAAGTGGTCTTTATCTGTGCTTCTCCGTAAACAGGGATGTCTTTGCGGGGTGGAGGTGGTGATGTGTCTTCCTCATCTGAAGTGTTAAGTTGCACTGAATCGAATTCCCACTCATGTGAGTCGGTCTCTGAATCACTCTCCAGCATCCGATTGCTATACCATACTGGGATGTCTTTGGAGTTAAACACGGCAGGTGTGATTGGTTTATGTATCCTTGTAGTGATCGGTGCTGCAGGAATTGTGATGGGGTTTAATGGATTTGTCACTGGAAGTATCGGTAATGGTGACTCAGTGGCTTCTGCTGGAACTACTGGTGCCATAGATGCTGCTGCGGGTTCCAATATAGTTGCCGCTACAAATGGTGTTGCTGATAGGATTACTGGTTCGTTTGATGGGATGAGTGACATTGGTGATGGTGGAGTTTTGAGCCTTGAGGGGGCAGTGGGGATAGTTCTTGATGGTGCTTTGATTATGAAAGGTATCCTCTTTGCAGTAGGTGGGCAAAATGGTGTGCTGGGTTTTCCTTTGAATCTGAGTTTAGGAAGGACTTCTTTTTCAAAGCCTAGGCCTGTATTACCTTTGGGCTTGAATTCTAGTAGCAGAGGTTCATGTCGTCCTTGTTTGCAGTATCCCAAAGCACTCTGACCATCATATCCCATTCTTTGCATAATGAGGAGGCTTTTACCATATTGTTCCGTAGGAAGTGTAACTTGCGGTTTGTCAGTGGTGATGGGATCTTTATAGATCCAGTCCGCTAGGTCCTCATCTTGTGTTTCTTCCTCTTGACTCTTTCCAAGGATGAAAGGCGTTAAGGCACATGCTGGCGTGATTAGTCGTTGCTGGAGTAACTGCTGTGGTTTACCATGTGTTCTAGGAGAAGTGGGCATTTGTCCCACACAAAAGAGCTGACTCAAGTTGTATTCTCCAGGACCTTCCTCTGCGACTTTCATTTTAAGCTTTTCTTGCTTGGGCATAGGGGTGTTCGAACTGGCAAGAGAGGCAGGATTTACATATGATGTGGAGGAAATGGCTTCCCTATTATTAGGAACAGTAATCTCTGGTTGATGGCTGATATTATGGCAAAATGCAAAGGGATTTGCATCGCCCAGGATTGTGATCTCTACACCGTTATGTGGGAACTTGATACATTGATGGTAGGTAGATGGAACGGCTTGCATGGCATGTATCCAAGGTCTCCCTAATAATAGATTATATGGCAGAGGAAGGTCCAGAACCTGACAAATGATATGCTTTACCACAGGGCCCACTCGGATTGGTAGTACCACCGCTCCTTTGGATGAACGCTCTGCATCATCATAGGCCTTGATGGTGATCTTCTTGCGAGGATCCACTGATTCTATTGCATATCCCAATGCTGTGACCAACTGTAGTGTACAAATGTTTAGGCCTGCTCCATTATCTATCAAGACTCGCTTGATCCTGTGTTGGTTGACAAAGCCTTCAATGTGGAGTGAGGCGTTATGAGGTTGCTGGAACGAAGAGTTGTCACTTTCGGAAAAAGTGAGACAAGGTGATGACTTTAGATTTCCAACCATGGCTTGAAATTGGTCTGTGTTTAGGTTTGCAGGGACTGACGCCTCTTGGAGTGCTTGATCCAAGATTGTTTTATGAGATGGCGATAGGCGTAATAGTTCTAAAATGGATATGAGCGCAGGCGTTTTGTCTAATTGTTCCACAAGATTGTACTGCTTTGGATTGGAGGTGGTGCCTTGTGGAGCTGCCTTGATGGTGACCTTGCCACGATGTGTAACAACATTGCAATTTGAGGTGGGATTTTTGAAGGTTATGGTTGCAATTTGTTCACTGGCATCATACAGGTGATTTACAGTGTAGTTATACGCAGCCTGCGTATAATCAGTGGTATCAGTGCCTCGCCGGGAAGTGGAAGGACCCCTTTGATCTTGTGATGGAAGTGGATTCTTAAACATTAAATGATCATTATTTGTCATTTTTGGATCATGTCCTTCAATCTCAATTTCTCCTCGATCAATAAGATCTTGAATGAGATCTTTCAATCGATGACAATTACTTGTCTTGTGTCCTCGTCCTTGATGGAACTCACAATGTTCAGTATCTCTCCACCATGCTGGTTTGACCTGAGGCTCATAGTTGGATAGCTTAGGTAGAGTGATCAAATTCTGAGAAAGGAGTTGTCGCATCACTGTTTCAATGGGTTCCCCTAAGGGAGTGTATGTGCATTTTTGTTTTTGTGGACGAGGTCTTGGTTCATCATGAGATGTGATGCGACCTTGATTAAGAGGAACATTTGTGTTATTTTGAGGTGGAGGATTTTGTCCTGCAAACCGAACCACAGGTTGTGCATTTTGGACAGTCCGAGCATCCACAACCCCATCGTTGATGATATTTTTATTCTTGTTCCAGAAGTTTGGTTTATCACTATTGAATCGCGGGCGAGGACCATCTTTTGGTTCATTAAAGATTTTGATGAGTCCTTTCTTGATGAGTGCCCTTTCACATTTTATACCCTTGGTGATCATATCGTTAAAGGAGTCTGTGTCTTTGACATCCAAGTGAAATTCCATTTCTTCGTTTAAGTTGGAAATGAAAATTTCCACTAGTTCTCGTTTAGGTAACTGAAGAGAACGTCTGCTAGACATTTGGCGCCATCGTTGCAGGAATACTGAGAATAGTTCACCTGGTTTTTGTTTGGTGTTGCACAGATCAGCCATGGTGATGTCGCGTTCAATATTATAAGAGTAATGAGATAGGAACTTCTGGATGAGTTCCTCAAATGTTCTTATGCCACCTGGTAGTCGGGAAAACCATGATGTGGTTGTTCCTCCCAAGCTTTGGGGAAAAAGGCGCATTAGGTATGTGTCCTCATAAGCGACTTCGAGACAAGCGGAATGAAATTCTCGGACATGATCACGGGGATCTCCCTTTCCTCTATATTTTTCAAATTTTGGTGTTTCGAACCCGCGTGGAAAGGGTGGCATATAAAGATTCCTATCAAACGGATAGGGACAGATGTCGTTAAGTGAGAATTGATTGGTCCTAACACCACTATGAAGTTGTTGGGCGAGATTCTCGACTTGTTGCCGCAACATCTCCATTTCATTTGGAGGAGGAGGTGGTGGGTTACCTCGAGGGATGTTATATCTGATGTGATTTCTACCTCTTTCCTCCTCATGGCGACTTTGTCTTTCTGATGCTTGTCTTATTTGGGCAAGATCAAAGTCTGAGGGGAGTTTGGCTCCTTCTTGAGCGAGTCTTAAAAAGTGAGCATCCGCATTGCTCCTTAATATTTCATCGAATAATCTGTTAAAATGAGGGTTATGCTGAACCCTTTCGATTGTTGAAGGAGTGGGAGTACTTGGGTTTTCATCATTCACATTTCCTCCAAGTGCTTCTTGAAATTCATTGAGATTGTCCTCTTCTTCCTCAATTTCTATTTCTCGTTGCCTTGATCGCGATCGGGTTTGAGCCATTTTGTTTGCAAGTTTGTTTTGAAGTTGATTGAAGATGATGATGAGTTGGTGATGAAATGAAAGATTGATGATTGGTGATTTGTGTTGTATGTGGATCTCTAGCACTTTAAGGTAGATGTAACCGAAATTCCTTCTTTGATTTGCTTGTTTGTTTTGATGATTTTGGATGTGATAAGGTGTAGAGAAATCTGAGATGTGTTACAGATTTTGACTACCTAGTAATGAGAGGATTCACTCATGAACTAGTTTTAACCTACGTAGATGTGTCTCTTAGGATGAGCTCATCCTAGATGTAGAAACAATCTAAAAGTGATGTGATGTGTTTGATTTCAAGCAATATCTAAAAAGGAATCTTGGGACAAGAACCTCTTAATGTTTTGAGAGTTGGGATGGATTGATGATGAAGTGATGATGTATGAGTGGGATGATGGATGAAAATGTTTTCAACTTTCAATAAAAACTTTGTGTCACAAATGGGACAAACTCTTCTTCTTCCCTTTCAGACGTTGGTGGCACTTCTCGAGCTGTGTTGTAGGTGATACAAATGTTTGGGAAGAATTTGGGATTAATCTTTCCTCCTTGATTTTTGTGATAACTCAGAGCTCTATATTGCATAAAAGCTCTGTGGTTCAATGATTTGGAATTAAACTCATTTGTTTTACCTTGAAGATAGAGACGCATGCGATGTAGAAAGACTCTATGGGAGACAAAGATTTGTCGATTGATATAGAAGAATTTCCTCCTTTTGATCAAAGCCTTTGAGCTTAGTGGTCTCCTTTTCAAGGTGATATTTTGATGACACTTCTTCTTTCGCAAGATGTGAAGAATGGTCATAAATTTTTGATTCTTTGTTTGTTTGTACCTTGTTTTTGATGTTTTTGGTTGTGTTGACAAATGTTGGATGAATACTTTGTTTTTGGGATTGATTTTCTGATTTTTCTTTGACAAGAAAACAAAGCAAGCACACAAACACAAGAATGTTGCCTCAAAAGGCACAAATGAGTATGGGTCTAGATCAACCCAATCCCTGGACTTGTTTTTGACCCTTCCTTTAGATTTATTTTAAGGTGTAATTCCAAAGCCTGAAGTCGGCTCAATTTGCACTAGGTCTGTAAAACGAACACACTTCAAACACTCTTTATCCCTAAGGTCAAATGGCCAGTTGTGATAAATTTAGCCCACATCTTGATATTTCTTCGACTTTGGTACTACATACCTTATGAATCCCGCCATGGCAGGTAAGGATGTGATATACTAAGTCTTGCACGAGCATAACAAATAGATGATCCCTATGATGGGGGAGTCACCACTTTTATCAAGCCACAAGTGACTTTTCAAAAAGCTATGTTTCTACTCAAGGAAATATGTATGGTGAGTATCTTGGGAGCAAAACCATCTATGCTCTTGCACTAAATTATACCTCAAATATCCTCAATCAATAGAACAGGTGGGCTACTACTTAAAGGTGTTTAGTCATGTTCGATGGCTTTGGACATAAGTTCATTCTGCAGTGACTCACTTAAGAGCCTTGTAACTGGTGGTGGGGCCCATTTGTCCTTTCGGCCAGTTACACTGTAGGAACAGCTATACCCAAGGCTACAGCTTTCGCTCTCACCTGATTTCTATAGCGGCTCGAAGGATTTACCGCTCAAGGTCGTTCCCAAGAGTGATGTGTCTCTTGGCAGGCCTCTCTTAAAAAGATAAAATTTTGAGTGTTACTAACACTTTTCTCTTGCACCTAGGACCACGAGAGCCAAGGGAGAGGATAGTGTGTGTTAGAGGTAGGACCACTCGACCAACTCTTTTGCACAAGTGTGCCAAACACAAAATTCACTTGTTCCTTTTAATTTGTCATCGCAATGATTTTCTATCTATTTGGAGATGTTGCTCCAACAATCATGGTGTTCTTTTTAATTTTCAAAGGCAATTGTTGGAGTAAACTAGAATTTGAAAATCCTGGTCAACTTAATGAAAAACACGTTTGCATGAAGTAAAAATGTTTTTTTTTTGCCAAAAATAAAGACAAGTGAATTGTTCTTTTTATCGCACCAAAAATTTGAAGTGTGGATTGTGATTTTTAAGTTTGATGCAAAAAAGAAATTTTGCCTTGTTGATTTTAAGCACCAAAACAAAGTTTGTTTCCTAACTTGCAAAAAAAAAAAAAAAGTTGTTTTTGTATAAGTTTGTGGTTCTTTTTACCTTTGAACAATGAAATTCTTTTTAAGAGCCCCAAACAAATGTGTGATTTTTTTTTAAAAGCCCAAATTTGAAATGTGAAGTTAATTTTAAACCAAAATAAAAAGTGAATTCATTTTTAAAACCAACTTCAAAAACAAGTTAGTAAAAAAAATAAATCTACTTTTTAATCTAATTTAAATCTGCACAAAAGAGAAAAATAGTTAGTAAAATCCGCCTATTTGGTGGGCTTCTACAAGCCTAATTTTTTTTTTTTTTTGGGTTACAAGGTGATTTGTACAACGTTTTGTTACAATAGCGCTAGTCTGCGTTTGAACAGAGGCACTATTTAACACAAACGTATTAAAAGAAAGGGAAAGACAGAGAAGGGAAAAACACTGAAACAGGGGGAATAGCGCCAAAATAATGCCAAACGCACCAAAACAGTGTCAAAATCGCAACCTGTGTGACATTTTCAACATTCAAACATGTTATTGGTTAAAAAAAAAAAAATTGATCTTTTTGGTGTTTGGATTCACGTCGGGTTCACCAAATGATGCTCTGCAAAAAGGATTAGAAAATCTGTTTGATGGCAACACACACAAGAGCACAAGAAACAAACGTTAGTGTTAGCAACAAAAGATTATCCTAAACAGGCATATCAAGAGAGATATTAAGCATGAAATAGAAAGCATATAAACATAGAATGAAATAGCTAATCAAGATGCTCATAGTTGCTCCTCCCTTGTTCCTCTCCTCTCCAAGTCCCAAATGAGTGTAGCTCTCAGCTTTTAGCACTATCCATGGATGCCATATGGAGATTCAAGATGGTTGAATATGATAAGCAAATACTATGCAAGAGTAGATAGTGATGCTATGAAAAAGCTCTATGCTAATGCCAGTATAACAACAATACTCTAAAATGCTTCTCCTTTTGCTTGAGGAGAAGGGTTCTATTTATAGAAGAAATAGGGAAATGAAGGGTTAAGATTGAGCAATCTTAACAAGGGTTAGGATTGAAAGTTGGGGATCCATGTGCACAATTGGCACCAATAAAATGGTGACAAGTTTCAACATAGGATTGGGTTGAGAGAAGAGGTTGGAGGCATTAAAGGCCTGAGAAGACCTCATGGTTATCTAGAAGGTAAGGGTCAAGTCTAAATTAAGATTACCCATTGGATTAAGAGTTAATCCAAGGATAAACCTTTGTGCAAATGTTTAAGAGATAATCATGGTCAAAGCATTAATGGCCTGATGAGACCTTTGGGTTGGGTAGAGGTTGAGTCAAAACAAATGTTTTAACCATGTGGGAGGGTTGAATTAACCATTAATGGTTATTGGAGACTTTGGGGATTAAGTGGTTGAAGGTTGAAAGCTTTCAAAGGTTATCCAAGACTTTGAGCCATTTAGTGGTTGAAGGTTGGAAGCTTTCAAAGGTTATCCAAGACTTTGAGGGTTAATTTGTTGAACACACAAAGCATTAATTGCTTTTCAAAGACTTTGGAGTCTTTGAGAAGTGACTCCAATTTGCTTAGGAATGTGACAATATTTAGGGGATGGATTAGGCTAATTAGGAAGGGTTTAGAAGAATTTAGAAGGGGTTTAGGCATACAAGTGGATTTTGTAGGAAAATGCAAGTGGTAGAAATTTTGGTATTTTCAATTAAAATAAAATCATTTATTTCAATTAAATGGTGTAAGTTGAATTTGGATAAATATTTAAATAAATATTAATTTATTTAAATGAGAAAATGAAGATAAAGCATTAAAATGCTTGAAGACTTTGAGGGAAACCATTAAAGGCTTGAAGACTTTAAGGAAAACCATTAAAGTCTTAAGAAGACTATAGAAGGAAGCCATCAAGTTTGAAGACTTTAAAGCCATCAAGTTTGACTACTTTAAGGGAAACCATTAAAGGTTTCAAGTGGGTGAGGATAAATAGGATTTTAAATAAATAATTTATTTAAAATAGTTGTGCAACTTGCTTTTGTAGGAAAATACAAGTGGGTGGAGGATAAAGGTGATTTAAATAAATTATTTATTTAAAATAATTGTGCAACTTGCTTTTGTAGGAAAATACAAGTGGGTGGAGGATAAAGGTGATTTAAATAAATGATTTATTTATTTATAATTGTGCAACTTGCATTTGTAGGAAAATGCAAGTGGGTGGGATTTTGGAGGATTTAAATAAATATTAATTTATTTAAATGTGAGAGAAGATTTAATTAAATAAATATGATTTATTTATTTAATTAATGGTCTGAATTTGGTTAAGTGAATTAAATCAAATAAATTGAATAATTTATTTAATTAATAGGAGAAGAGGGTTAAGATGAATTAATTAAATATATTAATTTAATTAATTATTAATTGATGGTTAAATAATCAAATAAATATTAAATATTCATTTAATTAAGTGGACAGATTTATGTGACTACAAGTACTATCCAAACCTCGTTTAAAAAGGGTATCCACGACGAGACTATAATGGGAGGATTGGCGAATAAAGTTTCTCTTTTGGTTCTTTGATAGGTCAGGAGGGAGGATATTATCTTTCAAGTATGTATAAGTTTGACCATAGCGGGAGGAATCATGCCCAACAAGGTGACAAATAGTTTGGGAATCAAGACAATTATGTGCAGGGTAAAACAACTCTTCCACTAGGAATTCGTAACACTCTAGATTTTCCTATGTCTGAAGGAGAGAAGCAAGTGTTGCTATGGCATTTACTGCTTTGTTGTCATTCCTTGGAATCTATTGAAAGGTTATTTCTAAAAAATATTTCTTGACATCAATAACCATCTTCTTATAAGGCATTAGCTTTTCATCCTTTGTTTGATAATCGTCATTGATTTGATTGATGACAATCTGAGAGTCTCCAAAGACTTGAAGTTGTGTAATGTTCCATTCTATAGCCATTTTGATATCTGTAACCAAAGCTTTATATTTTGTTGTATTGTTGGTACATAGAAAACTTAATTTGTATTCTTTTGGAATTGTATGACCTTGTGGTGTGATGAATAGAATGCTTTCTCTTGATCCATGTTGTGTTCCATTATTGATGCCTACTTCTGGACTGATATTCGGGTGATGTATTATAAGATATGGATCTAACCCTAGAATGTTTGCATATGACTAGGAAAAATTAATTTGCCATATTTTAAAGGGTTCCAAATATTTTTTCCTTTCTTGTATTGATAGAGAGATTGCTGGATGTAGATCAGTTGTGCCAATATTAACTGCCTCTATTGGTTCCATCAGGATAGATGACCTCTCTTGATAGTGCGTAGGTAAAGTGATAAATCTCCCATCTTCTGGCACCTCGAGGAGATTTTCATTGTTAGATGTGCCCTTTCTTTTTACTTTTTTCCGGTCAAATGTTACCAATAAATGGTTTTCAGTATTAGACTTGATATTGTCTTCTTTATTTTCATTTTTGCGACTAGGAGATTTGGCACCCACTTGACTCGAAGATACGTTAGTGAAATCCTTGGTGAAAGTTGTTGTGGGTTTGATTGCATTAAGATATAAGGATATGGCATGGTCATTAGGAAAGGTATCAATGGTAGTATGTCTTTCATTTTCCCAATCAATAAGTTCAAGGTGGATTAGAGGTAAGGGGTTATCAAGTTGAGATGTTTCAAGGGTATCAAGGGTCATGATAGATATGTCAAAGTTTTTGATATGTATGTCAATGTCTAGAACAATACTCTCATCAGAATGACCTCTTGCAAGTAGCTCCTGATCATCCTCGATTAAGTCCAAGTCAGCCGAATGTGATTCTAATTCAAGTGGGATAGTTCCTAATGTTTGTCTTGCATACGCATGAAATACATTGACACCTACATCTGCTTCTTCCCTCTCAATTTCAAGTTGTTCTTGTTTGTTTTTCTATGATAGTGAATATTTTTCATTCCCTCGATCTCTTAGCTGCATTTGTTTTTCAATTCTTGACAAAATTGATGCAAATGATTGTTCCTTGGATTGTGTGCTTGAAGATGCTACCTCTTTGTTATCTGGAACAATGACCTCTTGAGTTGGTTTTAGAGTACTACAACACTGCAATGGATTTGAGTTTGCTGAGATCGTGATTTCCTGCCCCTTGTATGGAAAGTTCAGGCATTGATGAGATGTCGATGGAATATCCTGTATGTCATGTATCCATGGTCTTCCTGAGACTATGATGTATGGTAAGTCCAAGTCTAGAACTTGGCATGCTATCTTTTTGCAAAGGTCCCACTCTGATGGGTAATACCACAATCCCTTTAGAGGAACACTCTTCTTCACCATATGCTTTGATGGTGATCTTTTTCTGGGGATCAACTGCATTTTCTGAATAACCTAGAGCATAGACAATACTTAATGAGCAAATGCTTAAGTCATCTCCCCCATCTATTAGGACACATTTAATGAGTGTTCTATGAATGAGGACTTCAATTTGTAAGGAAGCGGTATGGGGATGTTGCAAGGAATCAATGGTTGGATATGAAGGAGATGGGCTTTAAGTATGATCCTCTGAAATAGGTTTGATGGCCATTATGGATATCCCTTAGGGAACTTCATCTTTGGGTGTATTGTTTGGTGAGGATGATATGGAAGGTTCTTGCAAGTGTTTAAGAGGTGTAGGAATAAATGCCTTTGCAGAGTCAATTTGATTATGGGGGGATGAGCCATTGCTAGACATAGGTGCACAATTTTGATCTTCCTTAGCAAAACCCTTTAGGGATCTCTTTAAGAGTTGCATAAAAGATTCGCCTTTCTTTGGAGATGCATTTGAATCTTTGTTTGGTTTTGACATAGTTGGCTTTTGATTTTGGACTTGTTTGATTTCTCTGATATGTTGACCTATTATGTCTTATTCTTGTATTATTCTTTGGTATTCCATGTTCCCATAATCTTCAATCATTTCAAATGTTTCTATTTCCATTTCTGCGATCTTCCATCTCTGTGCTCTAGTTAAGACGGGCATACACGTGTCTTGAATACTGTGCAAGGATTCAATTGTCCAAAAGTTGTTTTGATAAGTGATCAACTGTCTATGTAGATATGATAGAGTGATATGACACGAAAAGATAATTCAAGTGTTTAAAATTTTTCAAGTTTTTTGATCTTCGGTTTTGGAGTGCAATGATGATGATTTTGATAAAACCAATTCCAATAGGAATAATATATCCTACGATGTGGGACAAGGTTATCCTAACCAAACATTTTAGTTTCATGATAGAGGATGATAGATCCTGATGAGAAACTATGTTTGGAGTGATCAATTTATCAAAGAGGGTGATAATGCACTTTGAGATGTTTAGATCTTGAACTTGTTGAAGGTGACTACTTGAAAATATTGAGGTGTCTATTTTTAGAATCCGATTTAACAGATGATAACTTGACCAAGCGAACCAAGAAGACAATCTAAGCAAAAATGACAGATATCAAGTGTTTATGCTCACTGTAAATTGACCAAGCAAATATGAAAGATCTGAAAAAGACTAGCAAGAAGACAACTCTAGACTGACAAAGACATAAATTCATACGACAGTTTAGATAGCCCCAGATGACAATATAGAAAAGCCCATACAACAAACTAGAAATATCGCACGACAAAGGCATAAACTCATATGAGCTTTCTCACAAAACCAGATGACAAAAGATAACACAAAATCCTCTGTTAAACTAACTCGCACAACAATTCTCGCCGAACTAGGAAAATAAACTAGATTTCTTGTACGACAAACTAGAAAACTCGTACGACTGAAGACAGAACAAAGACACAAATTTTGTTTGGACAAATTTTTGATCAATGAAGTTTGATGTTTTACTTCTGCTTTTTAGTTTTAGATGTTTGATTTTCTATTTCAGGGATGAAGACACAACAAACACGTGATATGATAAGTGACCTCAAGCACAACACACTAAATCCTAAGGAAGTTGACTGAGGGAGAAAACCTTTGCTTGCAAACTTAGGTACACACCCAATAGATAATCAGAATACGACCGCTGAGTCTCACGCAATGGATTCTTAACGCCGTATTACCGGACTTCAAATGCTAATGGGGGCATGATATGGAAAGTGTCTTGGGAGAGTTACTATCTCTCTTGCACAAAGATTATCCCCCTTTCGAAGGTGAATCAGGTAGCTTCTATCTTAGGGTTTGTAGTAAGGGTTTTCATTTGGAATTACCCCTTGTAGTCGCGCAAGTGCAATTGAGGCCTATAGCCTAACAAGGTACCAAAACAAGAAGTAGTCATGCAAGCGTGATTGAGATCGCAAGACCCTACTAAATGTACGATATGAGAGATCTCAAAAGAGAAAACTCAAGTAATCCCATCCTTCGAGAATTTAATCCTGAGAGGCCTATTTTTTAGAGTGAGTCAAAAAGCTTAGGCCTAGTTGTACTCACTTGGGTCATTCTCACAAGGTGATTACTTTTTCCCATTGTGATAGGCTTGCTAAAGGTAATCAAATCTCAAATATAGAAGCACTTCAAGGGTTGGGATTTCTGATTGTCCAAATGGACAAGAGCATACTCTCCTACCTTTTAAACAAATTCTAAAACATAGAAAACAATATGTTCATTTACCATTAGCAAAATAAGTGTGCCTAGAAAACTTAAAGAAGACACAAATTTTGGTTGAGTTCTCCTTTAGGCAACTTGCAAAACAGATATGTTAGTAGTCATGTTGTTTTGATGAAATGAAGCTTTGACAAGTGTAATCTTCAACAATCATCTTGCAAAAACTAGTTAGGCTACTAGAAAACTCACAAACAGACCAGGGTTAGCATTAGTAGTAGCCAAATTGAAGAATTAAAATCCTAAAATGTAATCTATTTTGAAAACACAGAAGCATAAATGCATATGAGTATTTTCACCTACTTGTACGAGTATTCTCACATACCTGTACAGTGCACAAAGAAACTCATACGATACTGAAAAGGTACTCATACAAGATTCTAAATTAGACCTGGCTAGAAACCTGTGAGATTGAAAATTTGATGATGCTAAGAGGTAAAAAATGAAATTTTTGGCCTCACGGTGGGTGCCAAAATGTCATGTGTGTGAAGTAGGATACCTACAGCTGCAACACAAACACTCAATAGATAATTACAAGCATGGTTAGCAAATTAAAAGAAAATGAAATATAAACCATGACAATGTGACCTATCACCTCCTAAGAGATGCAAGTGTGGAATTTCTCTCAGATCTGGATAAGCGATCCCAGTGACATGACTACACCTAGATGAAGGATTCAGAATGATAATGATATGCAAGCTAGATGAGATTGATTATGCTAGATTTATCCAAGAGTCTAATTAAGCTAATGATATGCATGATTAAGCTATGATGATGATGTAATTAAGCTAGAAAAGAGATTGATTAAGCTACATGATTCAACAATTATGCTAGAAAATGATTAAATTAAACTAGAGCTAAGATGCAATTGCCTATAATAACAATTCTCAAATGGATATGCCTATAGTAGCAATGCCTAAATTGATATGAGATGGGATCGTTTGTGCTCCAAAATGGGGGATATTTATAGGATTTCCAAGGCCAGAGGTGAGGTGGCAGGAATCAATGGTCAAGATTGAATATGAAGATATCAAGGGTGAAATTGGAGGAGGTTGGAGAAGAGGTTGGAGGGAGTGACACTTGTCATCTTTGTAGTGACAAGTGTCAAGGAGCCTTGCTCATAAGAGGGAAAGTGTCCAAGAGAGGATACATGTGGCCAAAGTGACATGTGTCTCAAGGGGAGTATATCCACACCATAGGAGGTTAGGATAAGGAGGTTAGGATGTGCAAGATAGGATAGGGTTAGTTAAACCCAAGGTTAGGTGAAATGGGTTAGGTTAGAGGGATGGTTAGGTTATGTGGTTAGAAATTAGGAGACATGTGGGTAATTTGAATTTAAAAATTCAAATAATAGGAAAATGCTAATTAACTTTCAACAACTCATAAATTGATTTGTTTTAATTAATTAGGGGATTAGAAGAAATGAATTAAATGGGGGGAGGATTAATTAATTTGAATTAATTAATGAAAGGGGACTATTGGAATGAACCTATTAAATAAATCCTAAGATTTATTAATAAGTAGATGAATGGAAGAATTTAATCAAATTTCTAATGAATTCAATTAAATTAGGAAGGGGGATTAATTAAATAATTTCTTATTCAATTAATTATCTTCAGACCATTTTTAGGTGTATACAACGGCCACGTTGACTATGCACTCTGCCATGTTTACAAGAGATGTTGTAAAGCACATGAAACAAAGGATAATGTTAGACAATTCAAATAATCGAAGACAACTGAGAGGGGGGGTGAACTAGTTGTCACCAGATTACCGAAACCTTAAGAAATTAAAAATTTAATACCGAAACCCAAAAGATCAATACCGGAATGCATAAACCAATTACCAAAATAGCAGATAAACCAATTAAGCATAAACAAAAATCAAAGAATAAATACCATCCACATGGCACCAAGATTTGTATGTGGAAAACTCGGTAAAGGGAAAAACCACGTTGGGAACCCTACCCATAGTTAGATAATACTTCTATAGTAAGTATGTGATTACAATTTAGGGGCCTACACTTGCAGGAAGGCCAATAGCCTAGAGCACACTGCTCCTCACAGAAGGAGTATCACTGATTACATAGAAATGCAGACTAAAATCCGGAGGAAAGAATGAACTACAAAGATAGCATCTCCTATGCCTGAATACAGTTCCGGTTAAGCTCAATACCAGAGGAATAAATCCTCTTACATAAACCTAACTCGATCACCAATGATCGACCAAATGTTGCACTTGAATGATTATTACATTATTCACTCCTTACATATCCATATCCGTTACATATATTTTCCCATATGATCTACAATGAGGTCTTACATCCTATATATACAAACCCTCGACCACAAACAATAAGGTCAACCACCAGACACTAAAACAATTACATAATTACAAAACATGTTGGCCAAAGACTAAACAAATAATATCCAACCCATAAGATATCCCAAAAAATCATCGAGAAGTCCAATCCACATGTTACATTAAGCCGGTCCATAGCCTAGATAATATCAGGACCCAATTTGGATCCACACATGCTAAAAAAATGATCCCAATCAACTAAGTCTCAAACGTGATTGCCATCAACATCCTGAATCTCTACCAGAAGCTGCACAAATACCACTTATGCATATCATCAAAGATCTTCAACAAAGCTTTGCCAGTGAAACCCTCGCCAGAACAACAAACTAAGCTTGCTAGCATACAAGATACCATCCGATCACTAAATCAAATCCAACTGACTGAACATGAATTTGAGTAGCATGAATAAGCCAATTCCATAACCCAGACATACCAAAGCATACCGGATCATCATGATCTAATCCAACTAGAAACCAAACATCTTACCAGGACCAGAAGGATACTGGTAAAGCAACCAAAATAGCTAATGTTGACATCAATGACAAAACATCAATGAAACACATAATCAATTCCTCCAAATGGCCAACAATCTCCCCCTTTGGCATTGATGGCAACACTAAATGTGAAAAACATCCAAGTGCCAAGAAATGCCAAACAAGTATCCCCAAATGGAAGACATCCAACAAACTCTTCAAGATGATATGACAATGAAGTTCTGAACTAAAGACCAAACTCCCCCTGTGAATGATATCTCTATAAAGCTCTATTTTTCAAATTTATCTCTCCCCCTTTGACATCAATGCCATAAATATGACAATAATATCAAATCAAAAACAAAAACCACTGAATCATAAGGCTAACTACTTTCTTTGAGTAGTAGCATCCCCACATCAATGCTATCCATTCCGGATTGAATAATATATCTAATAATACATACCGGACTAATGCCAAATAGCATCAATCCTCTATCAGTTCTTTGTCGAAGGGGTAGAAACCCCTAATCTATCTCTGAGGTACTCAAATAATTCTTTATGCAAAGGTTTAGTGAAAATATCTGCAATCAACTCTTTAGTGTTCATATAAACTAGTCTAACCTCATTTTCTACCACCTTGTCCTTCAAAAAGTTATACTTGATAGATATGTGCTTTGTCTTAGAGTGAAATACCAGATTCTTTGATATGTCAATAGCAACAGAGTTATCATAGTGAATAACTATCGGTCCAATGCAATGCACTTTAATGTCCTTCAACATTTGCTTCATACATAGAACTTGTGTACAATTAGTAGCAACAACAACATACTCAACTTCAGCAGTAGATAAAGAAGTACATGATTGTTTCTTACTGATCCATGAAACCAACTTATTTTCAAGAAAGAAAGCTCCACCGAAAGTACTTTTTCGGTCATCAACATCACCTGCCCAATCTATATTTGTATATGAACATAAAGTAAATTCATCATCCTTAGGGTACCACAAACCATATTCAGATGTACCTTGCAAGTATCTAAAAATTCTTTTCACCGCACTCTCATGATTTTCTCTAGGATCACTTTGATATCTTGATGCAATACAAACAACATTCATTATATCAAGCCTAGTATGAGTCAAATATAGCAGACTTCCAATCACAGACTTGTATCTTGTAGGATTTATTGGTGCATATACATCTTTCCTTGACAATTTCTCACTTGTAACCATAGGAGTACATACTGGTTTAGAGTCTACCATACCAAATTTATTCAATAATTCCCTTGCATACTTAGTTTGATAGATGAAATTACCTTTATTGATAACTCAATGATGAATACTGAGTACCAAACCGGTACTGAGAGGGGGGGTGAATCAGTACAAGCACAAAAACTTTTCCCAAACCGGTTTGATTGCAGACTATAAACTACTGGCAATCCCTAACACCGGTCCAAACTAGACTACTACTAGTTAAAAATAGTGCAACTATGCAATGATGGCAATATACAAAGATATCTCTCTTTCTGCATCACATCATCTCCTTAATACTGCATATATCTTTTCCACTTCACATCTTCTCCCCCTTTGGCAATAATGCCAAAGTGGAGGCACAAGCTTCCCTATTCCACTATGCTACTCCCCCTGAGGAGTAGCATCCTTCAACACATCAATCTTGAAAAGATATAGCAAAGTAAGATCTAACTGATGTGGAGCACACACCTTTAGATTACCTCTTGAAGGGGCAGCACCCCTAACTCACCTCTCAGATAGGTAAAAGTATCCTTTAGTAGAGGCTTGGTGAATATGTCTTCTAACTGCTCCTTACTGGAAACATGTTCCAATACCAGCTCTTTGTTCTGAACCTTTTCCCTCAAGAAATGATACTTGAGTTCAAAGTTCTTGGTTCTAGCATGTAAAACCGGATTCTTGGATATATTAATTGCACTTGTATTGTCACAAAATATATTTACCAGTTCAGATACAGGAACTTTGAAGCTATTCAATACATGCTTCATCCAAATAGTCTGGGTACAGTTCATAAAAGCTGCAACATACTCTGCTTCTACTATAGACTAAGAGATACAACTCTACTTTTTACTCATCCATGAGACCAGTCTACCACCGAGAAATAATGCACCACCGGTTGTGCTCTTCCGGTCATCTACATTACCAACCCAATCAGCATCTATGAACACTTTCAGGTTGAAATCATTATTGTATGGATACCATAGCCCATAATCAATAGTTCCCTTCAGATATCTAAGAATCCACTTGAATGCTACCAAGTGGGATTCTCTTGGACTTTTCTAAAACCGAGCGGTAATACCCACTACATGTGCAATGTCCGGTCTACTATGCACTACATAATGCAACTTACCAATCATTGATCGGTATTCCTTCTCATTTACCAATGCAGAGTCATCCTGTTTTGATAGTTTACAACCGATCACCATTGGTGTACCAACCAGTTTACTATTTTCCATGCCAAAGGTCTTCAACACCTCTTTGACATACTTGGGCTGAGTTATAAAGATTCCATTTTTCATTTGTTGAATCTACAGTCCAATGAAGAACATAATTTCCCCTATGAGTGACATTTCAAACTCCTTTTTCATCTCCACCAAAGATTATGTCATCAACAAATACTTCGTAGATCAAAATTTGATCTCCTTCTGATTTCAAGTAGATATTGCTATCTTCACTTGTTCTTTCAAATCCAATCTTCACAAGATGGGAATGCAAGAGTTCATACCATGCTCTTGGTGCCTGGTTCAGTCCATATAAGGCTTTATGTAGCCTACACACCATGTCACTGTCTTCTGATAGGGAAAACCCATCTAGTTTCTCTATATACACCTCCTCTTCAAGTATTCCATTTAAAAATGCAGATTTTACATCCATTTGGTATACCTTGAATCCTTTAAAAGTTGCATATGCAAGAAAAATATGAACTCCTTCCAATATTGCTACTGGAGCAAAGGTTTCACCATAGTCTTCTCCTTCTTCTTGGGCATATCCTTTACATACTAATCTGGCTTTATTCCTTACCACTGTGCCATCCTCATTTATCTTGTTTTTGAAACCCCATTTGGTTCCAATGACATTTTTTATGCTCCGGTCTGGGTACCAAAGACCATGTACCATTCTTTTCTATCTGGTCAAGTTCCTCCTCCATTGCTTTGATCCAGTCTTCATCTCTATGTGCCTCTTTGAATGATTTAGGCTCAAATTCAGAGATCATACATGAGCTTTCTCTGACCTTTCTTCTTGTAAGAATTCCTGCATCTTTGTCTCCTATGATCTGCTTTGGATCATGACTGAGTTTGACATACCTAGGTATGTTCTTAATAGCTTCCTCTTGCTTTTCTTCATCATCCTCATCTTCATCAGCATCTACCGGTGTAGGAGCACAATTGCTGGTACTGGGCTGATTTGCAACCGGTTCCAGAAGGTTACTACCGGTTCATCTCCTACATGCTCTCTGTCGGTTTCCTCTGATTTCTCAGAGTTTTCCTCCACTCTAACAATGATTCTTTCAACAATTCTCTGAGTCCTATTGTTGAAACATTTGAGAGCTTTGCTCTTAGTGGAATACCCTAGGAATATTCCTTCATCACATTTTGCATCGAACTTGCTCTGATGTTCACTCCTCTTGATATAACATTTACTACCAAATACTCTAAAGTAGCTTACCATAGGTGTCTTACGAGTCCAGTACTCGTAAGGAGTCTTATCCTTTCCTTTATTGATGAGTACCCTGTTCATTGTGTAGACTATAGTGCTTACCGCTTCTCTCCAAAAGGTGTGAGCGACATTTCCTTGGATCAACATAGTTCTAGCCACTTCAACCACAGTCTGGTTGTTTCTCTCTGCTAGGCCATTCTGCTGTGGAGTCCAAGGGGTAGACAATTGCCTCTTGATGCCATTTTCTTCACAATATTTGTTGAATTCACCATAAGTGAATTCCCCTCCTTGATCAGTTCTAAGGCATTTGATTCTTCTACCACTTTCCTTTTCTACTAGTGCTCTGAAAACTTTGAACTTTCCAAAGGCTTCAGTCTTGTCCTTCAAGAATGTGACCCACATCATTCTTGAGAAATCATCCGTAAGAATCATAAAATACCTATCTCCCTGCACACTCCTAGTTTTCATAGGACCACACAAATCCGTATGCACAAGATCAAGTAAGTTGTCAGCAGTGAAAGATTTACCTTTGAAGGTTGAGGAAGAATTTTCCCTAGTTGATATTCTTTGCACAAAGGATTTTTCAGTTTGCTCAGCATCGGCAGTCCTCTAACTACCTTGATCTTACTGGCCTTTACTATGTTATCAAAGTTAACATGGCAGAGTCTCCTATGCCATATCCAGCTATCATCAAACTTAGCCATAAGACCTGTACTTATATTTGCATTTAGCTGAAATAAGTTACCTTTGGTCTGCATACCGGTGGCCATTAGTTCACCATACTTTCCTTTGATTTTGCAAAATCTATTTTTGAATTCCAGAGTGAGTCCACTGTCATTCAGTTGGGCAACATTCAATAGATTATGTCTGAGTCCTTCCACCCAATACAAATTGTCAACACTTCTCTTTCCATTTAGAGAGATGGCCCCTTTGCCTTTGACCATACATGGTGTATCATTACCAAAATGAACCACACCACCATCATACTCTTCCAGAGATATAAACTTGCTCCAGTCACCAGTCATATGGTGAGAGCAACCACTATCAATAATCCACTCATTAGAATTATCAAAATAGGAGACAAGAGACTTCTTGTCTGACACATCCTCCTTGACTGCAACAAACACAATATCTTCATTTTCTTCATCTTCTGATTCCTCATCTGTGACACCTTCATCAACTGCTACAAAATTGTTTCTCCGGTTTCCTCCTTTGAATTTCTTGAACCTTTCCAGTTTGTCCTTGTTGTCACCATTAGGATAGTTTATAGCGATGTGTCCTATCCGGTTACAAGAGAAGCATTTCAAAGGAAGCTTACCTTTGTATTTTCTGGTTCCCTTAGGAAGTCTCTTGGCAAGAAGAGCTTCAAATTCCATCAAAATCTCCTCATCATCCATTTCTCTACTCTGTCTGGGTTCACCGCTGGTGCTTGCTTCTTTTCCTTTTCTGGATGGTGCAGCAAATGCTCTAAAAGCTGATTTAGTCTTCTAAACATTGTCATCAAAGCTATTTAGCTCATAGGCTATCAGCTTTGCAATGATGGAGTCTAGGGATTCCTTAGTCTTGTCTATTGATCTCAACTCCTAAATAGCAGCAACCCTTAATGCATAGACCAGTAATAAGGATCTCAAAACTTTGCTAATAGCAGTGGAATCTTCCATTTTACCACCTGCACTCTTGATATCTCCAACAACAATTTTGATTCTTATTCCATATTGTTGAATGGTCTCACCTTCAACCATCCACATGTCTTCAAACTTCCCTCAAGGCTTTCTTCCTTAGCTTGTTTTACATGCTCATCACTGCCATAGATATTCTCAAGAGTATCCCATACTTCTTTGGGATTTTCTTTATCCTAGACATGAATAAACTCAATGTCAGATAAACTACTGATTAGGGCTTCCATGACTTGCCCATTTTCCTGAATCTCTCTCTTTTGGTCATCAGTGAGAGTACCGGTAGGGATAACATAAACATTCTCAATATAGCTCCAATGTTGAGCACCCATGCTTCTGATGTATATCTTCATTCTATCCTTCCATATTTTAAACATCTCTGTTGAATTTTGGACCTTCCCTCTTCATCATTATAATAGGATCTTTCCCTCAAGTAGTTAAGATTACAAACCAGAGGACCTAGAGGGTGCTTTGATACCAATTCATAACTCAATGATGAATAGTGAGTACCAAACTAGTACCGAGAGGGGGGTGAATCAGTACAGGCACAAAAATGTTTCCCTAACTGGTTTGATTGCAGACTATAAACTACTGGCAATCCCTAACACCGGTCCAAACCAAACTACTACTGGTTAAACATAGTGCAACTGTGAAAGACATGAACCAGTCAATCTTCTTAGCTTTCCATACAACCTACTCCCTCATTTCCACTTTGTCCTTATGCATAAATAGATAATCTATCATCAGAGATATAATAACTTGCTAGATCAACATGATTCACCACTTGACAGAAAACAACAAATCATCACATGAAAAAAACATCACATATGACACATATATTTTTCAAGTGGAAACCCAACTGGGAAAAACCACGGTGGGGATGAATACCCACAATCTGTTTTGAACTCTTTAGAAGTCTGCTTTGTTAGAAGCCTAGTCCAATTAAATATTGTTATATCAAGTTCTATTAGGAACCGATCCTGTTAGGAATCACCCGGTTAAGAGATGGCTAGAATACCCGGTTAAGGGTTAAACCCTGTTAGAGGTTACCTTGTTAGAGGATTTTATGAACTCAATGGCTTTGAGTCACCCTGTTAAAGGATTTATAGCAAGCTGGTTAATGCTACCCTGTTAAGTGATTTTCCAATTGTTGAAGTGATTAGAGATCAACAGGTATTACAATGATCTAGTAATAGCAATCAATGCCAATGTAGATCCACTTTAGTTCCTTCCTTCTGCACACACACTATGCAAGTATCAATCTCCTCAACTGGTCTGGCAAGAATCATGTATCTCTGCACATAGATACACACACAACATTTTCCAATAACCTCAGCATGAAACACCACATCGACCTTATAGGAAACAGATAGATCAGTACCATAAACCCTAAACCCTAAACACTTAGGTTGTGAAATTTAGTCGGTTCAATCCTGACCATTGAACACTTTGCATTTGAATACAATAGTCTTGAACAGATCTCAAGACATTCTCCATCATTCATTCTTCATCACTTCTCAGAGGTGATAACCCATCACGCATTCTCCACCGTTTGCAGAGACTTCGCACATTCCTGAGGTAGATAGGATCAATCTCCTTTATGCAAGATCCTTCACGTGCACGAGGCTGACATGGCAACACAATCTGATCTCCATTACAATTCTAACTCATCACACAATGCCATCGATTGAAACACACAGGCTCAAAACACTTCAATCGGAAACCCTGAAGCTGAGACTACCAACCGGTAGTTATGCCATATGAACCCTAGATACAAAATATTCCATATATCGGTTCTCGTTCCGACATATTGGTTCCAGTTCACAGCATCATACCAGTTCACATGGACAAGCATACCGCTTCACATTTTCACATATGCCAGTTGACAACATCATACCAGTTCTCTTTGTTAGTTGCTTAACTCCAATAATCCTGTTCACTCTTCATCATGTTACTGGTTCACTCTTCAGCATATTACCGGTTCTCTTTCAGCATATTGACATCAATGACAACACAATATCATCATGCCAACATATTATACACATATGCCAACATTTATCATCTGAGTAATCTGCAAACCTAAGAAAAATTTCATTTCCCCAATCATAGACATTTCAAATTCTTTCTCCATATTCTTAGAAAATTCCATTCACAACTTATCTTCACCTCCAAAAATGATGTCATCAACAAAAACTTCAATAATCAGTATATCATCATAAGTTTCTTTATAATATAGATTACTATCAGCATTACCTTTAGTGAAACCAAGCTTCAAAAGTTATTTATATAACCTTGCATACCAAGCTCTAGGTGCTTGTTTCAATCCATTTAAAGCTTTCCTTAACCTCCAAACCACGTTTTTATTATCCGAAAGTGAAAAACCATCAGGTTTCTCAATATAAACTTCCTCATCAAGATCCCCATTCAAAAAGGCACACTTAACATCTATCTAATAAACCTTGTAGTTTTTATGTGTAGCATAGGCAAGAAATAATCTTACAGCTTCAATCCTAGCTACAGGTGCAAAAGTTTCACCATAATCAATTCCTTCCTTTTGAGAATATGCTTTACAAACCAATCTAGATTTATTCCTTACAACTTGTCCATCTTCATTTAACTTATTCCTAAGAACCCATTTAGTTCCAATAACATTCTTATTTTTAGTCGGGGGAACTAAAGTCCATGTGTTATTCTTCTCTATCTGATCTAATTCTTCTTCCATAGCTTTCATCCAAAATTCATCTTTACATGCTTCCATTACTAATACTGGTTCAACTTGTGAAATTAAACATACCTCATTAACTGTCAATCTCCTTCTTGTCATCACTCCATTGTTTTTATCCCTAATGATATGATCTTCTGAATAATTCATCCTTACATACCTAGGAGTCTTCTGATTCTCTGTTCCTCTTCCCGGTTCTTCATAACATCTATATGCCTTTCTTTCATTAGAATAACCAAGAAATATTCCTTCATCACATCTAGGATCAAATTTTCCAATGATATCATCTCTCCTGATATAACATTTACTACCAAAGATTCTAAAATACTTAATTGTAGGTGTATTTCCAAGCCATAATTCATAAGGTGTCTTACCAGTTTCTCCTTTGATATGTACTCTATTGAATGTATAGACTATTGTGCTCACTACTTTTCTCTAGTAGATATGAGGTAGATTAGCTTCCATCATCATGGTTCTAGTAGCATCCAAGATAGTTTTGTTCTTCCTTTCCACAACTCCATTATGCTGAGGTGTTCGGGGAGCAGAAAATTGTCTCCTTATGCCATGCTTCTCACAAAAGTTATTAAACTCACCGGATGTGAATTATCCACCATGATCTGACCTTAAAAATTCAATCTTCAAATTTTGTCTTTGTTTCAACTTTAGCTTTAAATATTTTAAACTTTTCAAAAGTCTTAGATTTCTCCCTTAGAAAAGTAACCCACCTCATTCTAAAATAATCATCAATGATTAGCATAAAATATCTATCACCTTGAAAGCTTTTAATTCTAGCAGGGCCACACAAATCAGTATGAATAAGATCAAGAACATCACTAGATTTGTCTTGTATACTCTTAAAAGATGTTTTGACCTATTTTCCCATTTGACATTCTTTACATACCGGATTATAGGGCTTCACAATCTTAGGTATATCCCTAACTGCCTTAGTTGAACTGATCTTAACCATGCGATCAAAATTCATAGGACATAGCCTTTTATGCCATAGCCAACTCTCATCAATTTGTGTAATCAAACATGTCTTCTCACTGGAATTAAAATGAAATATATTACCTTTTGTCTGAGTACCGGTTGCAATCTCCAATCCAGATCTATTAATGATTTTGCATTTTCCATCCTTGAACTATAATTGAAATCCCTTATCCACCAATTGTCCTACATTGAAAAGATTATGCCTTCAACCTTCAACATAATAAACCTTATTAGTGAATAGGGTCACAAAGAAATGAATGATGAAATTAATAGGTTGTACATTGAAAATGCTATGTGGAAAGAAAAGGGAAAGGGACAAACTGCTAGCCATAATAAAGCCATTGTCTTGCATAAGCATGCTCCCCCCAAACTAATGGACAACATTGTAGACAACTAGGGATGAGATTAAAAAAAGGAAAAAATATGAGAAAGAGATTTACGACCTAAGGTTAGCCAATCAAGAATCTTTACAGAGGGTGCCACTATTTGCAATTGTTGTCATTGATGTCAACTAGGTCAGTTGCAGATTGCAGAAGAATTGCATAACACGATGGTTATGCTTGTTATCTATGTAGGGTGTACATAACACAAAGGTTATGTGTTATGCAACCCCTATAGGTCTGCAGTGCAATCTAGTAAGGAAAAAATTTTCCTGCTTGTGTGTAGAATAAAAGAAATGTGACCCCCACAAACCCACGGTTGGAATTGGTGAGAAGTGAATGATTCTGCTGGCACAGGGGATAAGTGGTAGAGTCTGCCATTCCATGAATAGAATCTGTGAGGAAAGGGTGACCTCGTGGACACATGAGAAATGCTATGTGACTGACCGTAATCCCATGGTGTCATGGACATGAGAATTGTGACCATGTTGGGTAAGATAAAGCTAAGTGAAAAAGACCATGCCATCCCGTAATGATGGAGTTTGGAGAAAAATGGTCATGTGGGGTAAGTAAGAGAATGCTGAAGGAGACTCTCACTATCCTGCATTGCAGAAAAGTCAACATGATAAAGGCATGTTGGGTAAGATAACAAAGGAGCTCAGAGCTTATCGCTATCCTACACAAGTAAGAGGACCAATGTGAAGCATGCACGAGATAAGAAAATGATGGAATGATAGAGGCTCCCCACTATCTCATGTCATCAAAATGTGAGAAGTGATGATCATGCAGGGTAACATAAGGAGAAGGGAGAGATGTTCCCCACTATCTTGTGATTCCAAAGACAAAAAAAGAACCCTTGTGGGGAAAGACAAATGGAGATGATGTAATTCTCGCTATCTCGCAACGGGTAAGAAGGAATTCCAAAGTGTTTGTAGGGGAAACAAAAGCGAAGCTGTTTAGGATCCTGTTATCCCACACCATTGAAAGAGTCAAAATTATGGTCATGTGGGGTAAGAATACTAAAATAATAAGAGGTCGCCCCTGCCATCCCATAGCTATGCAAACTACAGAGAATGCGTCCTGCAAGGTAAGGAAGAACAAAATCAAAGGTGCATCCCGCTATCCTGTCGCATGCAAAAGGATGTTAAGAGGATCTTGTGGGGTAAGTAAAAGGCAGAAAGATGATGCATCCCACTAGCCCATACGAGAAAAAGGGGTTTGAGAATAATGATGCAGGCTAACAAAGAGAAAGATGTTAGTGGCTCTTGCCATCTTGGAGACATATCTGCGATACACATAACATGAAAGTTAGTCACAGTATGGAGTTTGATGGTTTTGTGTAGCCCGATAGTCCATGTGGCAAGTTGATTATTGTTGACCAAGTTTGACCAAGTGGTTTGGACATTGATTGAGAGGATTTTGAAACCATGGGTGTATGTTGATACTCACAAAGGTTCACATGGAAGTTGACTGACGTTGACTGAGCGACTTGGATGATGGTTTTGAAGTCATATGGCATCCAATTTTGTCGATGAGAAAATATGATATGCAAAAGTCGATGATGATGTATTTAAGTGTGGTAGTTGTCAATCTTTCAGGACAGGTTGAAAGAGAATGGAGAAGGCATTAATGGAAAATCACTTATAAATGGTTGAAGAGCTCGAGGTGATTGACAAAGGAAAAATCAAATTTGTTAGACAAATTGAGTTTGCTAAATATAGCAACCCAGTATAGAGAACATTCAGAAAATCAGAGAAGAGTCATTTAATGCAGATGGTCGATCCAAGAAAGATATTCCAATATGATACAAACCAAATCCTAGAGAGACCAATGAATTAATTTTAAATTGAAAATTTGAAGGGAAAAAAATTCTTTGATGCAAAGCTAATTGTGCAAGGAAACAAATATGATTTAACAGAAGTAGTTGGGCTGTTGAGATAGAGATAGTGGTGAAAATAAAATTTTCACCTTGAGTCTATAGTGTTGTAAGTGTGTGAAGTAGGATAAGTTTCTACCAAGAGAAGAAGTAGAAGCTACAAAAGAAGAAAGATAAAGAATCAAGAAGAGATAATATTGAGAAAGGTGAAGGAGAGATAGAGAGAAGAAGACAATCAGACAGAGGAAGAAGAGGAAGAACATCATCAGGTAGAAAAATCCATTCTCAGGTGTGAGAAATTTGTAAGTGTTAAAAAATACATTTGTAACAAGGTTTTATCATTGTATTGTAAAACTTGATATCATTGTATTTCTCTAAGTGGGTGCTCAGAGCAGGGGTAGGTTCTCCTTGAGTAGGTGCTCTAAAATTAGGGGTTGGTGCTCCTTGAGTTGGTGCTCAGAATCATCAGAGGTTGGTGCTCCTTGGGTTGGTGCCCTAACATTTTGTAAATAGTGACTTTATTGTGAAGCTGGATTGGAGTAGTAGACTCCAACAACTATTTTCACCGAGGTTTTTACCACATTGGGTTTTCCTCATAAATCTGGTGTTGTGGTTTGATTTGTGTGTGTGTGCTCTTAATCGATTTGTAGTTTCAATATTTGCTCACGTAGATTTTTTATTTTTTATAATACACTGATTCACCCATCCTCTCAATGTCCATTTGTGTTCTTCAACCACAACAAATTCTCAATTCTTTTGAATAAATTTTAGCACATAGAGTGAATTTCTTAGTTGATAGGTTGGAGGAAGTATACAAAAGCTATGAATATTTGTTAAGGATGATAGAGGTGTTTTGATAGGGAGATTGAGTGAGAAGTTACTCAATAAGCCTAAATTGGTCTAGTTTGGCGAGTGGACCCAAAGATATGATTTTCTAATGTATTCAATTAGTGTTTGGCAACATCAAACTCCAACACCCACACCTCTCCTCAAACAACCACTCTATTGTGTGTTATGCAACTTCCTTATACTAGCTTGTTTCCTCAAAGGTACTCAAAGTTACTCAAACCCTCTCATGCAAGAGCACCCTTCAAAGGCCTCCCACCATTTGATTTTGATTGTGTTCTTGCTTCTTTAAGAAGCCATTGTATATACAATAACAACCATGTGCTCATTGGGTCTAGTTTAGGTCCTAGTTGAGGTCCTAGGGTCATAAGTCAAAGATGAGTTTTTCTTGAAAGTAGAGGGTATGTGTGCCTTTGAGGTGTTTAGGGTCCTTATTAGCATGGTGGTGTCCTTAGGATAGCCCAATTTGGGCCTAAGAGTCAAGAAAAGCAACATTGAGAAAGTTGCTCAAAAGTTGCAAAAGTTGCATGACAACTTTTCAAAGTTGTCAAGCAACTTTTCCACCTAGTGGTCAAAATCTTTAGTTTAGCATGGACAACCCTAATATGGGCACACAGACCAAGGAAATGGTAGTATATGTAGTTTCAAACCCTAAGATAATGGGTTGGATGTCAGTTCTGGTCCGGCCCAAGCAAAGTGACTTGACTGTGACTGCAATTTTGTTGCCAGTCGGCACAAATGGAGTAAGAAAAGATTATTAATGGATTGATTTTTGAGAAAAACTATGTTGAGTGTCTTGTATGGTGTATTTAATTCCATTATGAGCATTTAGATTAGGTTTTGTTTTGCAGGTTGTGTGTGTTTGTAAATATTTTGTAAACTTGCTTCTCACTGTCTAGTTTTGGACTGGTTTGTGTCAATGGGTTCATAACTCCATTCCCCATTGTGGAATCACCATGAAACCATGTGGAATAGGAGTAAAAACCCTATGAAATACTTCAAAGCAAGCAGGGCCTTTGAAGATGCAGGGAGGCCATCTAAAGACTCACTCCTAGGCGAGACTAGACAGTGCCTGACTAGGAAGGGTTAAATTGCAGAGGTCTTGTAGAGCAAGGAAGGACAGAGGAGGAGGCACCCTTTGGAGGAGTTGTAGAGGGGTGAGTGGAGTACCATTGGTGTGAAGGAGGAGCTTCCACAAATCTAAATAAGGTGGCAAGAACATCAAACCTACACTGTGACCCTGAGAAGTTGGTATGGTGACTGTCCACGTTTTTAGGCAAATAATTAGGGTTTGAGAGGGTTTTATCCATGTAACAAAGGAAGTCAATGCTAAAATGCAAACCAGCCCCCAAATTATTGTAGGACCTTTTCCACATCATTTGAAATAATTCTCCATCCCTTCCTTGCATGAAATTATGACAAACACTTGCCACACAAACCATTAATTGACTATTCTATGCATTATTACTGCACTTTCACTGTTTTTACTGCACTTTCAAAGTTAGAATAGCATGGAAACCTTCACCAAGGTATGTGGTAACTTAAAATCCCATTTTCAACTCCCGCCATGAGATTCCAAGGCATGAATATGTACACAAAGCAATTTTAGACCCCAAAAGTCATTAAATCCCCAAAACTGGGTATTTGCTGCCAGCTAGAATTAACACACACTTGCAAGGTGAAAAGTACATTGTTTGGAGCTCCAAATGCATCCAAAAATTCTTGAAGACTAGTGCAGATCTCTGCCTCAAGTTTTCTTACTCAAATTGGTCTTGAGCACAAACAAGTTTGGTCTTACTCATATTGCTAGCCAAATCCATCACCAATTTGCCTAGCATATGCTCAAAAACACTTCTTTCTCACAACCTTGGCCAAAATGTGAAATATTTACACTATACATGTGCAAAATAACTTGTCTAAGTCCATCCATGGGAGCCCAAACTTGGATTTAGACAAGTTGATGCATCTTGGAGGCCAAACCCCTTGACAGGGCAGTCAAAGAGCCAAAAATGAACTAATTTGTACAATCAACTTCCAAATGCTCAACAAATGAAACTAATACATAAAATTCCTTGAATGTACATTAAGAAAAATATCCAGCAAGTATAGTATGGAAAGGAACTATCCAATACAGACTGTCACAAGGAAATGAGTTTAAAAACCATTAAAAAGCTAGAATTCTTGATATTTCCAATTGAGAATGTCTTCAAATACAATTGCCAACCCTATACCAAGAAGAGGGAGGAATATTTATAGCACCATGAATCAGTTAAGAGGTCTTGTATAGACAAGCAACTGTAGGAGGTTTTCTTTTACAATCTTGTCTTAAAAATGACAACTTTTCCAAACAAGAAAGCAACTTTTGTTGCCTCAATTGACATTTTTGAGCAGCCTAACCTATCTATCCCTCCTAGACACTTAGGAATGTTTAAAACCACTCACAAAACATGTTCCAAAACTTTCCCAACCATTTCTAGGCATATAAGGAAATTTCTCACTTTTTAGCCCTTTTTGGCCTAGAAGCACAAAATTGACAATTCAAGCCCTAAGAAGCAAAATTTGATCTCTCAAGCACAAAATGAGATCAGACACTAATGAAATGAATAAAAACAACCTATGACAATATTTAAAAAACAATGAGACACTTAATCATGAAAAATACCAAAAATGGAGAGTATAAGCAAAACTAGGTGCTCCTGCACCATGTTTGCTAGAAAATAGGCCTAAACTAGAGCTTCTATCAAATATATGGCAACCAATGTATATTACTTTGGTCACTTTGTGTAGGGTAACTCAAAGGGATATTTATGTTCTTCCCACAATAAAGGATAATGAGAGAATAGTGTATACAATTATTGAGGAACTCAAATATGTTACTAGCAAAGAACACAAATTAAGAGCCAAGATCGACTCTTTCAATACATTTCAGCACTGGACCATACCTCCTATCATAGACAAGGATAATCAAATGAAGGATTTCAGTGAATGGAAAATTATTTTTTTCCAAATGGTGCAGCAAATTATTTTACATATGAAAGAAGAAAATGATATGAGCATTCAATATTTTAATTTATTTCAAGACAGGATCATCACTTTGGATGCCAGCTACGCAAAATTTATTGTAGAGGTAAGGACAGTAACTAAAAAAAAATGGAAGGATAATCTTGTGAACATGTATATCATCCCAAATTAAAAGTGGTTGTGTGACTATGAGGTTTACCAATGGGAAGCCACATACTTGAATACCTCTGGAGATTGAAGCACAAGAAGTCAATCGATGGATGTGAAGGACGCTCGACTTAAAGTAGAACCTTGCCAAACCTAAGGGTAATGATTTTCTACTAAAAATTTCATGATAATGGGCTTACTTTGCATCCACTGGTTATTCTCATGTTTTATCATTACGTTTTATTTCAAACATGTTGTCAAAACTTGGCTTAAAAGATTTAAATGTTTTAATTTAATTTCTTTAATCATAGAACTAGTCATGAAGGGATGTGATGTAACGGTCTAAAGATTTTTTGGTTCTCCCCATTTTGTATATAAGGGAGAAACCAAGACCTACTAAAAAATAATAATAGAAATAATGTAGCAAAAAAGTAGCAGACAGGATTGAAAAGGAACCTACACCCTCTCTTTATGATGAAATATAATACAAAAATCTCTGAATCCTATGCTCAATTATTTTGTTGATTGTGGATGATAGAATATTGCATGGTTGTCTCCAATCTATTTTCTTTCTTATCTATTTAAATCAAAGTATCAAGGATAATTCTGATTGATCAAATTAACTTTCTCTATTTTGTGTGATTTAATTGATTGGGTTCTATAAAGAAGAATTAAATTCTATTTTATTAAATTTTAATATTTTGGAGGGGAGTAATTGGATTAACAAGAAGAACCATATGATATCACATTATTGCATGTTTATAATTATAAATACTTTTAAAATCCAAGTAACTTGAATAATTATCAAGAACTGGATTGTGTAACTTTGTAACCCTAAGGGAGGCACTGGTCATTACTACATAAAACAATTTTCATAGAAGAGTTCATTTTTCTTTATTTATTTTAGGAAGATAAAATAGGAGTAGGACTAATAAGGCATAAAGAATTCACTTCAAGTATACATTCCATACTAAGTGAATCTGAAGAAAGGTTTTAAACAAGATTTTAGATATGCTATATTCAAGGTATACCCACTGAGGTTTTGCAAAGCCTAAAGAGTAGAAGATATCTTTCTCCAAAAGAATCTTGTTTGTTGGCCAAGTTAGTTTGTAAACCTAATCATAGAACCTAGCACACTCTTAGGGTTTTGAGAACTATTGATTTGAGAACCAATAAGTGTCACAATCAAGTGGGATGATAAGTGTCAAGAATCTTTTCAAGAATTGAAGGATTTTCTAATGTCGCCGTCAGTTCTAATGACTCTAATTGATGGAAAACCATTAATCCTGTATGTTTCAACCATATTATCAACACTAGGAGCTCTCTTAGCACAACCTTATTATTTCAAGAAGGAGAGATATATTTATTATATTAGTCATACCTTAGTAGAATATGAACTTAATTACACACCTATTGAGCAAGCATGTCTAGTAGTTGTCTTTACTTCTCAGACACTTCAACACTATATGTTAAGTCACCAAACAAAGATAATTCCAAAGATTGATCTCATGAAGTACTTATTCCTTTGTTTATGGAATTGAATCCATTCTTGTTATAGAGGTTGAGTTACCATCTTTGAGAGTATCCTTGCAATGATTCATTGATGATAAAGAATATAGAGTTTTCAGACTACATGAGCTAGAATTATTTGATGAGAGATGGGAGATAGTGTTAAATCATCGACGGGCTTAACATAATAATCTATATCATAGTTACAACAAGATATTTAGAGTCTACAAGTTTTATATTGGAGATATGGTCCTAAGAGAGAATCTTAAGAATCAATAAGAAAGAGAAAGTTTAGGAAAGTTTGAACCTAATTGGCTTGGTCCTTATATCATCACAATAGCTTATGGATCTAGTGCATACCAACTTGTCATACCTTAAGGGGAGCCACTTGAAGAACCACTCAACAATATGCATCCTAATAAGTTATATGTACTTGATCATCAAAGTATTCCATCCAAAAAAAATCAAAAGAAAAATTGAAATATGTCAAAAAAATGGTAAAAAGTAAATAAAAATGATTTAACCTCTAGTAAAATCAACTTCAATGGAACCTTGGGCAAGTGCCATGGTGAAAAACTAGAAAACAAGCATCGCACATAATAAGTCAGGCTTTTCCATCTATCATAAGTCTATCTGGTCTTCCATAATAAACCCTTCATCCTTGCTTCGTAATAAACCTCCACCTTCACTCATAATAAAACCCCTTTTTCCACACCTACTGTGGATTGATTCTTGTCGATGTTTAGTGTCTTTTTTTCTATATCCTTCCAAAGAAACGTCAATCTTTCCCCACTTATCTTGGTACCAACAAGCTACATTCCTAATTGGGAGCACCTCCTTCACCTAGTGTTGTGGATGAGATTTCAGAGAATTACAAAATGTGAGATGTTCTATTATCCTTGGGCACACAATTTTGTATCACAATCCATCATACTTATCCACCTAGCATAATAAATCTATAGTTGCATCGTCCCCTTTGTCATTATCACACTCCACAACAAATTATGTCTTTACTAGAATAATGATGTTTTAGACTATAACAAGCATTACATTGCAACATCTTTGTCGATGACATGTTGCTTCATTATTCCTTAGCCTAAACCAATCAATTGCTTAATAAACTTTATCTTACATCTTAATCACACAGTCAACCTTTATAGGTATATTAGTCCTAGAACAAGGATCCTATCAATCATTATCTTATCAATCAAACAATCAACATCTTACCCAAACATCAATCTATCCAACCCTATCCTATTTGAAGGACATATCTTTTGGTAAGATGATCTAAATGGATGTTGAATTGTTTGGTCAATGGGTCTTTTATTTATTGAATATTTCTCTTTTTCATGTCAAGTTTTTATGCTAATCAAGGATATCTTCATGATCAAAGGAGCAAGGATAGAACTTGGCATAATTTTTCATCTGTTGTGTTTTAAAGTATCCTATGCAACAAAGAAGTCAAGGATCACTATTCTTATGACTGTCACACATACCTTAACCCTTAGTACAACAACCCTAGGGTGACTTGAAACACTCCCTATCTGCAATGTGTCTATTAATGCAAACAAATAGCATCATCACCTTGGTACAAATATATCCATTTTCCATATAATAAATGCTCTATGATGATAAAATTACACAAATGAAAACTCATTTCATCACACTAATTATTATTCATTTCTCACTAATATTTATTTAATAAATTAATCAATCAATCTTAATCATAAAATCATCATTTCACCTCAAATCATTTTGATCTATCAACTATTGCTTGTCTTATATAGGATTTGTTTTTCTTAAAACCAAACACTTGACACTTGTCTTATACAGGATGTGTCCTTCTTGAAACCATAGATGATCAATCAATCAATCTATTAATCAAATCAATCACCACACATTGTCAACCAATCTTTATCAATCAATCAATCAATTTAATGCCATCAATTCTATTTGATAAATCATGCTTATCTAGCTCCAATATCAATCAACCCTTATCTACAATCAACTAAAATTCTTAACTTCTTACTAACCATTCTTCTCTTTCTTCTTCTTTCATCTTACATTCTTCTTCTTTTGTCGAGAGACCAAGCATTCTTTTCGTGCATAAAATATCTCTTGAGGGGGCATCATACCTCCATTTCTTGGGCTGCTAGGACACGATCTTTCAATTTTTCTTTGAAAGGATGCTCAAATTTGTATTGTCTTGAAGAGAGGCAAAATGCACTAAAAATTGTCGAAGCCTATAGAGACATTTTATTAATCTTCCTCTCAACTATTTAAATATTTTTATTATTTAATTAGAACTAAATTTCTTCTAGTTCTCAAATAATTTTAAACTTATTGTTTGTGATTGTTAACTCCCTAGACTTTGATTCTCTTCAAGCAACCTCACCTGTCATTACTAGGAACATTGAATTCTTGCTTAAAGCGGTTGGCATCCAAAAGGATTTCACGTCGGAATGGAGGGCAAAATTTCTTCGTGATGAAGAGCTAGCGGGTGCTGATGATTTTGGGATTTTGGAGAATGGAGACTTGGTGGTTGGTAATGACTGGGGGTTTGGGCTTGGTGAGGAGTGGTTCCCAAATGACTATCGACTCCCTAGGGAGAAGGCAGAATCGGCGGCTCACTCGAACTGTGGCACTGAATGCCCTATTGTCCTGGATGTGGCTCATGCTCCTGTGGATAGTGCTTCTGAAGACTCCCTTTGACTCTGGTTGTCATTGTTTCTCCGGTTTCTCTTTTTTTTATTGTTTGTTTTTGTTTTAAACCCTCTGTTATCTATCTTTAAGAGGTTGGTATCTGATGTCTTGTACTCATCCAGCCTTCATTGCTAGTTTTTCTTTGTGTAAGGAATAGAGCTAAGGTGGGGGGTTTTCTTCCTAGTTCTTTCCCCCTACCGCTCTCACTGAATCAGGCCTTGTATTCTCTTTTTTGATTAATACAAGGGTGTTGCCCCTCTGCAGCTATTTACTTATTAAAAATAAAATAAAATAATATTATTTAATTTAAAAATTTATTGTTTAAAAAAATGAAATAAAAAAATAAAAAAATAACTCTTTAATCAAACAATTTGGATTCATTAATCTCCCATCAACTAATTATTCTTTCATAATTAAATAATCATGTTAATTATTAATTATTTAATCCCTAACTAGTCATCCTCTTTGATTAAATGATTAGGATAATTATTTAATCTTTAATTAATCATTCCTCTAGATTAAATAATTCTTTTATTATTTAATCTTTTCAAAAACTCTCTAATTCAATAAATTTTATATTTATTTAATCATCTTCAACACATGGGTAAAAATAAATAAATTTAATTTATATATTTAAACTTTGTCTTCTTATCTTATTTTTTAAACTTGCTAATTTTGTCTTCGCTTCTAATTCACAAGTTTCTAATTTCTTCTTCACTTCCACTCTCAACTTGCTAAATCTGGTCTTCTGTCTTTATCCTTGAAAATTGTAATTTCCAATTCCATGGGATCCCGTCCATTCATTTATTTGTTGTCAAATCAATCTTAATTGTTGAATCAACTCTCAATTTATTTTTAAACCCATCTCTTTTCTTATTCTAATTAACCATGCCTGCAAAATCTATGTGCTATAATATCATCTTGATTTTATGTTGCTTTTGTGCATACTCAATTTTTGGGAACTAATTTGCAAGAAGACTAGAAGAACAATGGAGGTCATGAATTTGATGTTTGGTATAGCTTATTTTATTTTCATTTTTAGTGCATCATGAATTCATCTTCTATTGGTTGTGTAGGTTTATTTTGCATAGAATTTAGTTTGTGGTTGCTCTAACAATTCTTTGCAGGTTTCCCACTTTCCTACATGACACATGTCATTGTTGATTTTTCATAAGGTTGTAAACTCCTCTCTTCAAACTTGAGACTATACCCAATAAACATGCATATCATACCCAATATCACTTGATTTTATGTTATTGTACGTGTATTTGTGACTAATTGACAGTCCTAATAAACAATACTCTACTCTTGGAATGAATAAAAAAATAGTATTTACCATTCAGATTTTTGTGCCAAAACACAGTCACCTTTGGTTCTATATGCATAAATAAACTTTAATAAATCTCTTCTACTAGTATTCAAAACCCTTTATCTTCTTATGCTCATCAACAAGACTTATTTCTATTCAAATGACCTTAAAGCTATCAAATTCCTTATTTACATTTAAGATCATGTTTCAATGTTTCAAGCTTTACTGGCTTTCAAAAATTAAAAAAAATGCACGAGTAAGTTCTGTGAAAGTAACCTAGCCATGCAAATACATCAGTGCCCTACACTTTCTATACAATATCATCAATGAAACATTCATGCTAAATCTGAATTGAGCACTCATTAACTCGTTTCAACTGATTCCCAATTATAAAAAACCCTTCACAAGCCTTACATGAATGACTATAAATAACATTTCACAATAAAAAAAGAATTTCTTAAATGAGAACCTCTGATCTGTCATATTTTTAAACTCCACATGCATGGTGATCAATAGGTCTTGAAACATGCTTCTCAGAAAATCCTCCTTCCATCCTTATGCAAACTTGAAGCCTCAAACCATTCCTCAACCACCTCATTCACACATAGGCTTCCATTATAGCCCTTTTTTTTATTATTTGTGATGATGAGCAAGATAAAACCCTAAATGTCAACTTATCGAAACTAGATACAAACTCATTAATGTGACTATCTCTTTGTCACACAATGTAGGAATTGATTTTAGGCATGTGCGCTTTAATTCTTTTGACAACATAAGAAAAAAAAAAATCTTATGCACCAAGTAATCCATTTTCCAAAGGTAAAAAATTCATAATATATTATGAACAATAAGTGTTTAATGAATTACCTTAAATAGCTATTTTAACCTAAAAGGTAAAAAAAGAGTAACACTTTTGATGACTTTTTCTAATGTTTTTCCTACAAAAACACAAAAGGCCGATTTCCTTGCATATCCATTAAGCATAAGAGTCCTATATGCATACAGATTTTGTCACCTTACTCTATATTCTATTGCTTGAATAGGTAACAAATTGTTCAAACAGTTGAGATAGGTGTGATTTCCTTCTACGCCCACTCTATAGTTCTTTTGAAAGGTAGATCTACCTTCTAAGTGTTCGAAATGAATGATAAATTATGGATGCTTTTAACCAGAAAGCAATGAAAGATAAAGCTTTTAACTAGAAAGCTTTAAAAGGTATAAAACTAAACTTATTTTAAAAGAAGAAATAAATAAAGAATCTTCTAATTGATTCTCACTCTCATATGAAAGTGTGATAGGGATTAGAAGAGCTAGAACATAAACTTGAAAATTGAAATATTAGTGCCATTCAATATCTATACAAAGATAAACACCTCATGACAATCGAACAAGTAAGGATAAACCAATCACTCTAATATTTCATCACAAAAAACTAAAACAAAGATGCATTAAAAATACAAATAATGTATATTCATTCACCATAGCACAAAGTCTATTAATTTTAGAATACTTCCTTAGAGATTTCTATTTCAAATATCAAAGATAATTGATCAAAAAATATTAAATAATGTTTTTCTTTCTCTAAAACAACACAAAGTTTGCATCCAAGAGAAAAAGATCTTATAAAATTATCTTTTCGAAACATAAATAGCTAACCCATATGTTTCAATTTTTAAAAGATATTGATTTCTTGAAGATAGTCAGTTAGAAACACATCCTTAAAATAATAGTTAAACGACACTCTAGAGCCAATAGTTTTTGAGCAAGAGTAAATAAAACATGGAAAGATAATTAATCATGTCAAGATGCATCATTACTCTCTAATTTGTCAATCAACTCCACATCATCATCTGATGCTAGTTCATCATCATCTAGAACCTACACTTGGCTAGCCAACTATATTAGTATCTTCATCCCCTTCTATTGGCATTGAGTTGTCATTGATGTCAACTGATATTGTAGGATGCTACCGGTAGGGATTGTCAACCAGTATGGTGAAAGATAGGTAGATATTGGGACTATCGGTGACATCATTGGTAAAAGGTGATATGAAGTTGTGTGTTGGCATGACCAGTTGTAACTGGTATAAAGGCTGGTTGTTTGCTTGTGATAATTTTTTTGATAAAGAGGTAGAATGACAAAGAGATCACAAACCACCAGAGGTTAAGTTGTGTTACCGGTGTAGTATGCACTACTGGTTAGCAGAAGGAGAAAGGTCTAACTAGTAAGGGCTTGTGCCGATATGAGTTTGTTGTATGTTTGGGTTTAAACAAACCTTTTATTGGTGAGATAAGTGTATGTCGATGTGATGCCACATGGAGCTGAGGTGGCAAGCAAGCAAAAGTTGGTGAAGTGTCTATCAACATGGTTGTTGGAGTGGTTAGTCGACATTAAATGAGATAGCCACAAATCATAGGTTGATAATAGATCAATGCGGCTCAAGGAAGAAGAAATAATAGAGAAAGGTTAGGGAGTTGTTGGCACCTGGATTGAAGCAAGGAAATCAGATTGCAAGAGGACCTCAAGAAGGAAATTGCTGGGTCATAAATGAGTCGACAGATTTCAAGGCCGAAAATCATGGTCAAGTTTGCTATTTTTGGCACACACTTTGGACAAGATGGAAAAAGCGTGATGGCTTATTCCTCCAATGCAAGTGTATGATCCAAGGCAAGTTGAATCAGATTGGATGCAGATTTAGTCGATAGAAGGAAACCATAGCCACCCTCTATTTGAATTTTTTTTGGCAGGAAAGCTTCAGTTTAAATATTGAGACCTAAGACAGATAGTGTTGTTGTTGAAGAGTGAAGGAGAGTCTGAAATTGTTGTTTGATATTCAAAGAGAAAAACACTTGAAGTGTTTATGAATGAAGACTGTACTAGTAGGGAGAAGCAAGGTAAACCAGTGTAAGGAATAAACCAACAAAGTGAGCATAGAATGCAAAGGTGAAAATCCGAAGGAAGCAATATTTGATCGAGAGTAATCAAGTGTGATTTGATTTCAACATAACGGAGAGAGAGAAGATTAAGCAGAGTTAGAATCAGCAGAAAGGATGAGTGGCAGTGTGTATTGAGCTGATACAAACTGATAAGTTAGAAACCGGTAGTGCAGAACTTTGAAGGGTTGCAAAACTTCATTAACAACAAGGATCTCATTTGTATAACTGAGTTTTAATATTGTTTTCACTGAGTAGGTGCTTAGTGCAGGGGTTGTAGCTCATTTAGGTTGTAGCCTATAAATTATGCAGGGGTTGGTTCTCCTTTAAGTTGGTGGTCATAAATCAAGGGTTGGTTCTCCTTGGGTTGGTGCCCTAAAATTGTAATCAAAACTTTTACATTGTGAGGCTGGATTGGAGCAAAAGATCTCCAACAACTATTCTCACCGAGGTTTTTCCCACATTGGGTTTTCCTCATATATCTGGTGTTGTGTGATGCATTCTTGTGTATGAATTATGTTGATGTTATAGAAAATCCTTTCACACACTTAGTCTGCACTATTTGGGCTATCGGTTAGCACTCATATTATTTTATCTAGTACAGGTATATCTCTCTTGAAGAAAAAATGTTTAAATCACTGATTCAGCCCCCTCTCAGTGATCCATTGTGTCCAACAATTGGTATCAAAGCATAGGTACCCTATTTTGTCAAAGTGTTCTCTAGCTTGGGTAGATCCTGTTAAGTGTTCACAATGTCAAGAAATGAATCAACCTCCTCAAAAGCCCCTATGTTTGATGGTGTCAACTATGCTTTTTGGAGTAGAAGAATGGAAACCTATTTGTCCTCTCTAGGTTGTGATGTATGGATGTCAATTGTGAATGGGTATATAGTCCCTAATAATCCCCCTACTAATGCAGATGCTAAGAAGGAATATGATATTAATCCTAAAGCTAAAAATGCCATTGTTAGTGGGTTATTTGATAGTGAGTTTGTTAAAGTCATGCACTGCTCCTCTACCAAAGAAACTTGGGATAAGTTGCATAAGATATTTGAAGGTGATGCTAAAGTCAAGGAAGCCAAGTTACAAACATTGAGAGCACAACTTGAGGGTTTGAAGATGAGAGATGAAGAGAAGATTGTTGACTATCTCCAAAGGATTGATGAAACAACAAACACCATTAGAGGTCTTGGAGAAAAAATAAAATATGAAGTGGTAGTAAAGAAAGTACTTAGATCCCTCACACCTAAGTATGATACAAAGGTTTCAGAAATAGAAGAAGCAAAAGATCTGAAAGTATTTACAATGGATGAGTTGTATGGTTCCCTAACTACTTATGAAATGAGGACTGCTAGTACTGAGGCTGAGAAGAAAGAAGCTACTTTCAAAACATCAAGAAAAAGAAAAGAAGAGCCTACTCATGATGGAACTGGTGAAGGCTCTAATGATATCATGGAAAACTTTGTCAGAAGACTCAAGATAGGTTTAGCCAAATACAAAGGCAAACTGCCCCTAAAATGTTTCAACTGTGAAAAGATTGGACATTTTGTTGCAAAATGTCCCTATGGTGATAAGAATGAAGATGATCAACCAAGTGGTAGTGGATCATACGGTAAAGATAGGAAGAAGAAAGTCTACCGGTATGGTAGAAGAGGAAACCAGAAGCAAAAAAATCTTTACACACATGAAAATGATACCATAAATGAGGAGAGTGTCTCAAATGACTATTGTAGTGAATATAATGTCAGTGCAAACCTTTTCATGGCTCAAGAGGTTTCGGTACCTACAGAAGAAGAAGAGGAAGAGAAAGAAGGAGAAGTAGATCTTGAAGCAGAGCTCATCAGTGCCTTGGAAGAGCTGAAGAAAAGAAGAAGAGATTTGAAGAAGGTGAAAAAGGTTGCAGCTGAAGAACAAGAGATGTTGGATAAATCTCTTGAAGAGTCCAAGAAAATAATTGCAGATCTAAAAAATTCAATTAGAGGAAGCCAAGAGAATCTGTGAAGTTACTAGCACAGGTTTGAGTAAAAAGGAGAAGGAGCATCAGAAGCTAGAAGAAGAAATTGTCAAGCTCCAAAAGGAATTAGAGAAAAGAAAGGAATAAATGAAAGTGAGAAGCAAATATGAAGGCAACACCGAAGCTTTAGATAAGATGTTGAGCAAGTAGAAGCAATCTAAGGATATCGATGGCTTAGGATTTGAAGATGGTCAAAGTTCAAATAGCAAAGATACATCCAGCAAAGAGATACGATTTACTTCTTC